>NW_026057674.1:0-17885 GCF_023721935.1 Panthera uncia
AAATTCCAGACCTGGTGACCCCAGACAGTCTTTTTTTCAGGTTGGGGGCCAGGATGAGCCGTGACCTGGGGGAACAGTGAGGAGACAATGTGGGCTAGGAACACTTATGGTCCTAAGGAGGTGAGGGGAGAGTGCTCAACTCCTGTAGGTTTATACATTATCCCTTCCCCACTTTGTCCTGGATGGCTTCTGGTATGAGATGTGAAATAGGGATTGGGTGGAAATGGAGGTTCCATCCTAGGGAGCTGTTGCCCCCGTCAAAGAGGAGGTAAATTTCAAGATAATAGGGAGGAAAAACTGAGCTCATGGAGGCACCCAACCTCAGCAACTTTGCTAGCATGACCATCAATTGTTAAGTAATTCAGTCATTTGAAAGCCAGGTACTGCCTGTACGGTATTGGCACTAGTCCAAGAATGAATGGCCCTAGTGTCCTCCTGCCTACCCTGATTTCACCACTGCATGAACAGGACATTCTTGCTCCCACAAATCCTCTCCATCTTGTCGGCCCCTCCCTTGCACAGACGGACGGCAGTTGTCCTTTCAATTCACTGTCATTTGATTCTACGTGGTAGGGCAGAGGGAGTACATATGGGGAAAAATGCAGGCTTATCAAGCATCTTTAGATGGCTTGAAACCTAGAAGCGACCATAGCCTTTCCCTCCAAACGTTAGAATATCTTAAATCCCTGAAGAACTGTGTGAAAATGGTGTGTCTGCAATGGCACTAAAGTTGAGATCAGCAGGGTGACTGCTGAGAGAGTCACTGGGTGGCTCAGTCGGTTAAGCTTCCGACTTCAGCTCCCGTCGTGATCTCACGGTTTGTGGGTTCGAGCCTTGCATCGGGCTCTGTGCTGACAGCTCAAAGCCTGGAGCCTGCTTCAGATTCTATGTTTCCCTCTCTCTCTCTTTGCTCCTCCCCCATTCGCTCTCCATCTCTGTCTCTCTCTCAAAAATAAATAAATAAATAAAAAAAAAAAGAAAAGAAATTTAAAATGAAAGAAATTCAAATACCTTATAAGAGACCAATTTTAATTTGTGCGCTGTAAAGAAGCATATTGCCAGAAAACGTTGGTTTGTGTGATTTCCACAATTAAGACTGAGGATCACTGTTTCAAATATATTGGGTTAGAGTCCACTTTATTCAGTAAAGAAATGGACATTTAAAAAAGTGTTTATTTATTTAGAGCAAGAAACCATGCGATTGGGGGAGGGGCAGAGAGAGAGGGAGAGAGAGCAAGCAGGCTCCATGCTCAGCGAGGAACCTGACTCAGGGCTCAGTCACGTGACCGTGACATCATGACCTGAGTGGAAATCAAGAGTCAGACACTTAATTGACTGAGCCACCCAGGTGCCCCTCCAAGGACATTTATTTATTCATTTATTGTTAATGTTTATTTATTTTAGAAACAGAGCACAAGTGGGGGAGGGGCAGAGAGAGCTGGAGACAGAATCTGAAGCAGGGTGCAGGCTCTGAGCTGTCAGCACAGAGCCAGACCCGGAGCTCGAACCCACGAACCATGAGATCATGACCTGAGCTGAAGTCAGACGCCCAACCGACTGAGCCACCCAGGTGCCCCCAAGGGCATTTTTCACTGGCAGACACGACCAGCTGGTGAAACGAATTCCTAGTAGGGCAAGGCAAGGAAGAGATGGTATTGAGTTTATCACTTTTTTGAGTTTATGCCCAGATAGCTTCATTTTCATCACCGATATGCCCACATTCAGTGGGATGTAACATTTGACTTGTTTTGCTTGGGGCAGTGACAATGAATAATCATGCCTTAGCTTTGTATATACAAGGATTTTCAAAGTACTTATTTGAATGTTCACCCACACTCACTGTATCCCTTGACCAGAGACATCCACTTTAAAGCTGGCAGCCTCATAAAACACAAGGGTTGAGATCAAAGAACACTCTTCAGAGTTTGAAGTTAACCTTTGCACCCAGGATTTAAACCACCAAGCCACCTAAACAAGCATTTAGTTTCAAAATATTTCAGGGTACTGAATGACATGTCTAGAGTCTTGTGGAAAAAACAGGTGCAGGAATCCAGGGGGCAGCTGATCTGATGTCACACTGGTGAGTGACACAGTAACTTTGGGTCTTTCTGGGTTCTATCAACAGAAAGTCATTACAGCTACAGATTTTCCTAAAGCAACAATTCGAGTCTCCTGGTCTGACTGGCATAATCTGGGTGCAGTCACTTTTCCAGTGGGAGGTGAGAATAGGAGATGATAGATGCTTCGGGTTCCTCTGGAATGTGCTGAACAAATACTAAGGGTAATCATTGTGGGGAGTCCAGTCACTTGATAAAACCGAATGCCAGTTAATCCTCCCAAACTAGGAAATGGATTAATTTGTTCTGCTCAGGTATTTAGAAGTAAAACGTCCATCTCAGACAGCCAGGAAACACCTTGGGAGAGGAAAAACTGTGTGTATGCCCCTTAGCAGGGAAACATACGAAACCACCACCAGGAAAAAAAGAAATACACCAGTAACATCTATGTATTGCCTAAAATACTGCTTATCACATCACCCCTCTGATCAATAATCCTCAAGGGTGCCCCATAGCCAGTGGAATTATGTGCAAACTCTTCAGAGTAACATTCAAGTCCCCACCTTGTTTTGCCATGTTCCCCCCACGAGTCCTCCTCAATCTGCTTTAGCCAGCCTGGACTCTTTGCTCTCTTGGTAATCTGAGTCACCTGACCTGGAGCGCTGGCCACAAAGGGAAGTAAACTTCAATTACCTGCGCCTGGAATGTTCTCTCCCACACCTGTCTGGCCAACCCTCCCCCACCCTAGCCGCATTTCCTCCCGCCTCAGAGCCTCCCCGTACCTGGTTCTCATCACAGCATCTTTCCTTCTCTAGCGGTTGCTGAGCTCAAGTCTGCGCCACCGTCCGAGGCTTATGCACTTTTCGAACTAGGTCCGCCTCGTTCCCCGTGTAAAGACCTAAGGCAACAACGGAATAAGGGTATTGCTCCAGAGCTCCAACCTCTCAGATCCAGCACACGCCCCATAGAGAAAGAGAGGGTCGAGCAGACCTGGAGGACTCGGACGACCGAGGCTTTCCCTCCCTTTGGTTTTACAAACTGCCCAATGACCGGCTGCGGCGGGGATATTTCATAAGCTCCCGCCCAATAACGGAGAGGGGGGCGGGCCTCGGCGAGAACAAGACCCAATGAAAGACGAGCAGGGAGTCGGGCCCTGTCCTGCCGCGGCCCAATGGGAGCGCCGCTGGGAGGCATGGCCGGCGGCTCGGCGGGGATATATAAGACCCCCACTAGCCGCTCCGCACCGGGATTCGTGGTGTTGCTGGAGACTCGTAACGCGTCCGCAGTCAACGACCCTCCGCAAACGTCACCTGTCGGGAACAACCATGGTGAGAGGGAGCTGGGGGCACTCGCGGAGTGCACGGTGACGGGGTACTGCACGGGAGAGCGTGCTGGGGGTGCCCGGGGGTCCCCGGTAGGGGCCGGCTGTGCGGCAAAGAGGGGAGGCCGGGGCGCCAAGCAGCCCAGGGTGTGAGGGGCTGCGCGGGGCTTCTCGGAGAGTTTGGCGGGGATTCACGGTGACCACGGTGTGGAGGCTCTGCGGAAAGCCCGGGACGCCCGCGGCGTCCAAGCGCTGCTTTTCTGCGCCCCCTTCCCCGGGAGAGGCGGATGCGAGCTGGAGAAGTGCGCGCTCCAGCAGCGGACCGGATAGAGGTGGCGCCGGGGCACGGGGTCGGCGGGGCGCGGGCGGGGCTCGTCCCGCGCTGAGCTCAGCCTGGGGCCCCCAACCCCGGCGCCGCGGTGCAGCGCGCTGCGGAGTCAGGAACCTGGACCCGCCCGGGTTTCTCCCGCTGCGGCCCGGGACAAAGAGGCGCCCGCCCCCAGCTGCAGTCCCCGCCCACCTGTGAAGTCACACTCCCGCGCTGGAGGCCGGACCTGGGCGGACCTGCAAACTCCAGCAGGTTTCTCCAGTTCTGAACTGTTCCCTGAATGCCTTTGTCTTGCGCGGCCCAACTCCGGCCAGAAGTCAGACCTTGGCCCAGACCTGTCCGGGGGTGTCCGTGAGCTTCTGGTGCCTAAGGAGGAAAATCCTTTGCTGAGCTTCTGGTGCCCAAGCCCCTGAAGTCCCTCAGTTACATCGAAGAGCTCGGGGTGTGAACACAGGCCCCAGGGCCTCACAGGAATCTTGATCCCCGCCTGTGTTCCGGGCCCGTGTAAAGGCCCTGGGGCCGTCTTGCAGGACAGCTGGTGAAATTGCCACACTATTGCCGACTGTCTTAGAAGACCCCCTCCGCGTCTGGGAAGCGTGTGGCCCTTTCAGACAGATCCTCTAGACTCAGGGTTGGGGGTGAAGGACCAGAAGACAGGAGAGTCTGTCCCTTGCAGGAGTTATCTCAGGAGGGCTGAAAGGTGGGGTGAGCCGCCTCCGTGACTGTTGAGCAGTACTTCTCTGGATGGACTCTGTACTGCAGTGGGCAAGGACAAGTGTCCAGAGTCGGGGTATAGCCCCCCAAAAGGGGAGTTTCTGGGTAAACTTTCAAATTGGCTGTAACTCCAGAGCCACTTCCTCAGTTAATCCACAACAGACCTGATACTCTTCAGCACCTTCAGGGTGTGGAGGACCCAGAGTCCCCACCGGGGGAGACCCCTCCTCCTAGGGGTCCAGCGCTAGAGGCTTCTGGGGGGGCCCATCTTGGTGTGTGAGACTCTGGCCTTCCTGTGCCATCCCAGCCGGCACGCAGGGCACGAGGCAGTGGGATTTGGCTGCTTGGCATCAGTTTCTTCTAGTTCCTGCCCCTGAAGACCTAGGCTTAGCTGCCTTTGTTCTCAAGCCCTCAGAAAATGAAAAGAAAATGAGGTAGTTTGGCTCCCAGTGTGGGGAGGTCTGGAAAGGGAACCTAGTCTTTTGGGTTTCAGACCAGGCCTCGGTCTCCAGGGAGGAAAGATAAAAGGGTGCTTCCAGGGCCTTTTCAAGCCCCACCCCACACCCTCCCTCCTCCATTCACACCACTGCTCTGCTTCCCCCAACAGCGCGAGTGTATCTCCATCCATGTGGGCCAGGCCGGGGTGCAGATGGGCAATGCCTGCTGGGAGCTCTACTGCCTGGAGCACAACATCCAGCCCAATGGCACCATGCCCAGCGACAAGGCACTGGGCAGCGGTGATGACTCCTTCAACACCTTCTTCAGTGAGACAGGGGCTGGCAAGCACGTGCCCCGGGCTGTCTTTGTGGACCTGGAGCCTGCTGTCATAGGTGAGTGGGTGCTGTGGGGGGTTCCCCTCCTCTGGCCCATGTTTTTTTTGCGAGCCCCAAAGTCTGTGGGGAGCTGTGCTTAAGGGGAAAAGCTCTTGAAATGCAGGCGACGCCCTGCCAAGAACAACACTGGAGTCTGTTGCTTTTGTCTAGACTCTGACTTCAGCAGGGGTCCTGGGGGCTTTCTGTGCTGAGAGGGGATATCAGTCAATCCTCTCTCTCTGCCCGGAGACTGCCAGATGTTTGAGTCAGGGACCAGACCCAGAATGAAGACTGCAGAAAAGTGTGGATATGAAAGCAGAAACTTTAAACTTCCTTTCTCCTACCCACAGACTCTTGAGGATAATATTGCCTAAGGAACTGGGCACTGAGAACATTCTTAATGGCCCCCTGCTAAACTTTAACTGAACCGGGCCCCTTAATAGCATGTGGACCTATGTGAACTTGGCTGTTGCTGGCTCCCAGGGGGTTCTCTGCTTCTTCCTTTCTGCATCTGGATCTCCTCAGTTTCCTATTCCTAAAAACTTTCCCCCTCCTCCCATCTTTCTAAAGACATCTTTGTAGATGGTAAACTGTGGACTGGGTTTTCTGCATTAGTCTATGTTCTTATCCCAAGCAAAAGTCAAATGAGGGGCGCCAGGGTGACTCAGTCGGTTAAGCGTCTCACTCTTGGTTTCAGCTCAGGTCACGATCTCCTGTCCATTCCCCGCCTCTCCGCGGGGCTCTATGCTGACAGCACAGAGCCTGCTTGGGATTCTCTCTCTCCCTCCCTCTCTCTCTCCCTCTCTCCTCTGCCCCTCTGCATGCTCTCTCTCAAGATAAATAAATCTTTAAAAAAAAAAAAAAAAAAAAAGGTGAGATTCTCTTAGACATCCTCTGATCCCTCAGCAAGTGCAAGTTGCTCTGAGGGCAGGGACTATTAAAGGCGCCCCTGACCTACCCCCTCACAGGCCCAGGTAAGGACTTTGCAAGTGGGTCTCTGGAAGGCTGTTTGCTGTCCACGCTCCGTCTTGCGGTTACGCCCAGGGGAGCTTAGCAGCCTAGGTCCTAGCGCCTGTGTCCTTGTGGGGGATGAGACCGGCATCTCTTACCTTTGCCCTCTTTCTTCCCCTCAAGATGGGGTAAGAACTGGCATTTATAGGCAGCTCTTCCACCCTGAGCAGCTGATATCTGGCAAGGAGGATGCTGCCAACAACTATGCCCGAGGCCACTACACTGTGGGGAAGGAGATCATCGATCTTGTGCTGGAGCGAATCCGAAAACTGGTGAGCGGACCAGGTGCCCTTGGCACCTGCAGGCGATCAATGTGTCTTTACCCTCCCTTCCTGGCCTGGGAGGCCTGCCGTGTGCGGAAGAAAGGGAAACCACAGGCCTGTGGCTCTGACAGGAACCCCACGTGTCTTTACGGCTCCTTCCGCTCGTCTGTCTCCTTGGCTTCCTCTAGGGGGAGCTGTGTATCCTGGGTGTGGATCTAGGGCTAGCAGCCCGAATAACCTGTTCTACCCTGAGTCTGTGGACTCAGGCTTCCGGCCTGCTGGTGCCTCGCTATGCCAGGTCTAATTGTCCAATCCAAGCCTTCTTTGAGCTTTGATCCCTCTCTAGCCCCAGCAGGTAGGAGGAAGCTGCCTTGGCAGCCTGGCTTGTTCTTAGATTCCTAAACAGTACTTTTATGCCTGGGAGAGACTCCTGCTTACTGGTTAGTTTTTAACCGCTTCCCAGTTTACCTCATCCCTTGCCTGAGGCACTGAGAACCAGGAGTGAGGCCAACTAGGAGCCAGCACTTTGGCACTGGTCCTCTAGAGGGATTGTTCAGACATACTCTCTGCTGCTCCCTAGTCGAGACTGAGGACTTCCATTGACTTGAGGAATGGGATTCCATGCTTTCTAACGCAAAGTGTACCCCCTAGGCTTAGGATTTTCTTGAAGGGTTTTTCCGGGGTGGGGGTGGGGGGTGTTTTTTGTTACCAATTTGCATAAAGCCTGCTTTTAATGTATTTTTATTGAGAGGTAATTGGCATAGCATTAGTTTCAGGTGTACTATGTAATGAACTGATAGTATATATTGCAAATAAATGGAGAGTTTTTTATGCTACGATACCCATGTGTCCGGTATAGATTGATGCTCTTCTAGTCCAAGGCCCAGCTATATCAGAAGTTACCGTGTGTACTTGTTAAACCTACAGGTTCCCGGGTTCCACTCAGAAGTGAGGGGCCTGGGAACCTATATGTTCAACAGGATACCACCACTGCCTGCCCCCAACTCCCACTCTCCTGCAGCCAGGTGGCAGAGCTACTGAGCTGAGAGGGCCCAGCTCTCCGACTACGAGTCCTATGTCCCACCTGAGCCTCCCCTCCCCCCTCCCCTCACTTGCCACCACATGCACACAGCAGTGTCCTTCTGGGTCATCTGTCCCCTCGAACTCCAAACCCCTTGTAGGTATTCTCTTCTCACCTCTACAGAGGCAAAGCAAAAGAGCATGAGAGAACTTTCTGGAGTCATGGAAATTTCTATATCTTGATTAGTTTGGTAGTATAGGTATACACACTTGTCAAACCGTTCACTGTACATGCAATAAAATATATACACTTCAGTACAAGTTATGCTTCAAAGTTTTTTTTTTTCCTTCTAAATATAGAAGTGAATACTGTCGTAGTTGCATCACAGTAGCCTTGCAGACAGAAGAGCGTTGTCAGAAGGGGGGGGGAGGGCGGGTGATAGGCCATCTGTACCCTAACAGTGTTCTCTCCTACCCTAGACAGACCAGTGCACCGGGCTTCAGGGGTTCCTGATCTTCCATAGCTTTGGGGGTGGCACTGGCTCAGGCTTCACCTCCCTGTTGATGGAGCGGCTTTCTGTTGACTATGGCAAGAAGTCCAAGTTGGAATTTGCCATCTACCCCGCCCCCCAAGTGTCCACAGCGGTTGTAGAACCCTACAACTCTATTTTAACCACGCACACTACCCTGGAGCACTCAGACTGTGCCTTCATGGTGGACAACGAGGCCATCTATGACATCTGCCGCCGCAACCTGGACATTGAGCGCCCCACCTACACCAACCTCAACCGGCTCATCGGCCAGATTGTGTCCTCCATCACTGCTTCCCTGCGCTTCGATGGTGCCCTCAACGTGGACCTCACAGAGTTCCAGACCAACCTGGTGCCCTACCCCCGCATCCACTTTCCCCTGGTGACCTACTCCCCCATTGTCTCAGCCGAGAAGGCCTACCACGAGCAGCTGTCCGTGGCAGAGATCACCAACGCCTGCTTTGAACCCTCCAATCAGATGGTCAAGTGTGACCCTCGCCACGGCAAATACATGGCCTGCTGCATGCTCTACCGTGGAGAAGTGGTGCCCAAGGATGTGAACGCCGCTATTGCCACGATCAAGACCAAGCGCACCATCCAGTTTGTGGACTGGTGTCCCACGGGTTTCAAGGCAAGCCGGGAATGAAGCGGGGGAGGAGGGGTTCGCATGCTGCCTGCGTGCCTGCTAGAGGGGAGATTCCTAGAGAGCCCCAGAGCATGGAAACAAAAGTGCTAGGGATGGGGAGAATCGGGCAAATCACGACTTTTTTATTTGACTTCAAAGCTTGCCCTTACAAAGGGAAAAGTAGGTTTCGTGTCTCTTAGCCTGGCAAATAGGCACTCCCTAGGTTTGCCAGTCAGGTCAGGGAACCCGTCGTTGACATGTGCCAGGGACATACCCACAGAATCCGTCTCCTCGGAAGGGAGTGCTTTTGGAAGCGCGGAAAAGCCTACCATTCAGATAATGGGCAAGACGTGGGTCAGAAGTCTATGAATGCAATCTCTTGAGGAGTAATGAGGAAGAATCTGTTTATATGCCCCGTTCTTTCGTCAGTCTACATTCCCAGAGGGTACTGGGCATATGACCTAGTTTTAAGTTTTATGGGTTTTGTTCCAGTGTGCGATTAGAAAGATTAAAGGTGGCAGCTGAGGCATTTAAGAAAAACACACAGCTTCCTTGCACTGTTGCAGACGTGACCACAACTGGAGGCGAGGCAGGGACTCCTGGTCATAAAGATAATAGCTGCTTGCTAGTTTTGAGAGCTGTCCTATAGCTCAGAACTAGAAACCAGGGGTAGGAAGTCTGGGAGGCGGATTCTCCCAGCTCCATATTAGGAAAGCTTTAGCTACTCAGAGGAAGAGTAGACCGCCTTCAGGAAATAGTAAGCTTGCTCTCATTAGAGGCATTAAGGGGGAAGCTGACCTTTTTTTTTTTTTTTTTTTTTTTCCCCAAACACTGAATATGAAATGTATTTATATGTTCTGAATAGAGCAATGTCTAAAGTAGATTTTCCCAAGGTTTTCTATTTTTTAAAACTATTTTCTAAACTATAGGAAAGTGGAGAGATTAGTTAACAACCATATACCCACTACCTAGATTCAACATCTGACTCTGCTAGGTTTCCTTTATTTTTGCTTTGCTGATCCATATAAACTCATAGGTATTACACACAAGTTTGTTTTGTGTCTAGCAAAATTAATAACACTTCTCTAAAGTAAGAATACCTAGTCAGTATTCAAACTTTCCCAATTTCCACAAATGTGCTCTATAGTCAGTGTTTCAAAGTCAGGGTATAATCAAGGATTAGGCATTATATTTGTCTCTTAAGTCTAATCAAGGATTAGGCATTATATTTGTCTCTTAAGTCTTTTTTTTTTTTTTTTTTTTTTAATGTTTATTTTTGAGAGAGAGAGAGACAGAGCACAAGCAGGGAAGGGGCAGAGAGAAAGGGAAACACAGAATCTGAAGCGTGCTCCAGGCTCTGAGCTGTCAGCACCGAGCCCGACGCAGGGCTCGAACTCACGAACTGTGAGATCACGACCTGAGCCGAAGTTGGACGCTTAACCAATTGAGCCACACAGGCACCCCCATCTCTTAAATCTTTTAATGTAAAACATCCACCCTTTTTCTTGATGTTTTGACTTTGAAGGGACTAGTCTTACCATCTTGAAAGTCCCACATTCTGGATTTGTTTTCTGGTGGTGGTTAACTTGTTCCGTTATCCCTGTGCTTCTTGCAGCCTGGCAAATGTCACACGCCGGTTGACCGGCCCCTTTCCCAGTTATGGGAACCCCTTCCAGGGAACGCAGAACCCAGGGCTTACACTACTTGCTGTTTCTTCTTAGGTTGGCATTAACTACCAGCCGCCCACCGTGGTGCCCGGGGGAGACCTGGCCAAGGTGCAGCGGGCAGTCTGCATGCTGAGCAACACCACGGCCATCGCCGAGGCCTGGGCCCGCCTCGACCACAAGTTTGACCTGATGTATGCCAAACGGGCATTTGTGCACTGGTACGTGGGTGAGGGCATGGAGGAAGGAGAGTTCTCTGAGGCCCGAGAAGACCTGGCTGCCCTGGAGAAGGATTATGAAGAAGTGGGAACAGAGTCTATGGACGGCGAGGACGAGAGTGAGGAGTTCTAGGGGTCCCGGCACCTGCAACGCCTGGGCTCTCTCCCTGGTTTTGTGTCTCTCGTTCCACTGTTTCCCTAACCCCCTACAAATACAATCAATGTCTCAAGTGATGTGGAGCTCTGTGATGTGGAGTTCTGCCCAGCTGTGGGCCTTCACTAACTTTCCCAACTGCCTTATTGCCCTTCTAAGTTAAGGGCCAGGGTGGCCTCTGCCTCTAGGGATTGCAGCCAGGGGAATACCTAATGGAGGATCGATGGTGCTGTCCTGTGCAATCAGACCACCTGACTAATGTTCAGGGGCTCAGGACCCATGCTGTGGTGCTTTGACTTCATGTGGTGGTTCCCTGTGTATCCCCTTATCCCCAGCCCACCGCAAGGAAAGGTAAGCCTTGTAGAGGTTCTGGTGAAAGCTGCTGAAACTTTACCCGTGCCCCCTGCCATTCTGGGGCAGAACGTCTGTCTCCATCTCAATGCCAGGAAGGAATCCAGCGTTTTAACCTATCCTCCCTCCTCATGGCCAACAGAGGGCAGTAGAGGTTGAATCCACATGAATTCACAGGCCATTCTGCAGCAGCCATCTTACAATTTAGGGCTCTACCCCGATGCCATATAAGGGCACTGGGTCCAAGAACCAGCATTCCAAAAGACAGGGGTCTTCAGCCTGGGGCTGTGAACATCTGAAATAGTTTTTAAAGTGATTATGAGCCTTTTAAGGCAAAAACTGTATTTTTTATTTTCAAAGGGGTCCCTGCTGAGAAAGGGACTATTTATTGTTCTAGGATCTAGCCACATAAAGTCTTAGAGATCAGTGCATCAGTCAGGAGAAGGGCCTGGCAGGAGCTAAGCAGTAAACTGGATGGACCCTTCTAGCACAGCCCAGGTTCAAGGAGGTTTCTCTTTAATGTGCTTAACAAATCTCAGCCAGGCAGAAATGTATTCTCTGAAGAGGAGGGATATCTCCATGGGGCCAGGTTCTGCCCCTGGCAAGACCGTTGAGGAGAACCCAGCCCGGTCCCCAAACCCCCCCCCCCCCCCCCCCCCCCCCCAGATGGGTAGGACCTGTGCTTTTGGCCTAAATCTAACTGCTTTGATTTTCAAACATTTAATTCTAGCATTTCACTCAGATGTGTCTGCTTTTTTTAGGCACCAGTGAGCCTTGGGGCTACCTGAATGGGTCACTTAGTGACCTTGCTCTGGGTTCAGGGGACAAGTTTATTCATGTTAACCTAGGAACTAATCCCCAACATCAATGAGCCTTGCTTGATTGATCCCTGGGAGCGGTTTAGTATCCTACAACTCGTTAGCACAGTGCTCAGATCCGGAAGACTTTGACCCTTACAGTGAAGCTGCATGTACTTAATAGGGGCTGTGGACCTATGCAAATTACCAGTCCCAGGCAATGGGTCTGTTTGTGAAGGTCCTCAAGGACTTAAGGGCTTGGGTTAGAGGTGAAGTTAAGGTATAGAAGGAAGGGAAGGAGGTTAGAAAAACCTGGCCAGTGCCCATTCAAGGACCTGGATCTGTCTGTGTTCAGCAAGTACATCCAGCCTGCTCTGCCGGTGTCTTCATCCAGAAACCAAGAGCAGATATTTTAACTCTTTCCCTGCTTTTTCCCTCACTGGACACATGAATTCACACATACTGGCACTTCTTCCTCTGTTGGTTCAAACCACCATGTTGAGAGACCTCTCTTCCCCTACAAGTGCCCCAGGCGTTGGGAAGGAGAATGGCCAATGAGGGTTGGACACCTAACCCTGAGGCTCTCCTGTGATGAGAGACCAGATAAAGTGAGTCAGTTACAAGTGGGCGGAACAAACTAGATAATTTATTTGGATAAACCTGCAGCTGCCATTACCTTCTCTCATGGCCCCAAACTGGAATAAGTGTAAGTCACATTCTCTCTTCCCACTTCCTATATCCCTTTTCTGTGTAGATTTTCAAAATATGCAGGAAGAATCTTTGTTCAGTCTGTGTCTGGATTCAATGTCCCTCCCCCAACACCCACCACCGACCCCCAAACAGTCATTTCCCTGGGTCCCCAGAGAGAACCTTGCCTGGGTTCCTTTCAAATTAGGGAGTCCTTGGTGGGTTAAGGATGGAGAAGTAGAGAAATTCTTGCCTGGGGAGTTGTGGTCTGAAATTTAAAGGCACTTAAGAGTCTTTTTTTTTATTTATTTATTTTGAGAGCCTGAGAGGGCGTGCGAGCAGGGTAGAGAGAGAGAGAGAGAAAGAGGATCCCGAGCAGACTCCGCACTGTCGGCATGGAGCCCAACATGGGGCTCAAACCCACAAACCGAGACTGACCATGACCCAAGCCCAAATCAAGAGTTAGATGCTCAACCAACTGAGCCAGCCAAGTGCCCTAGGCACTTAGAGTCTTCACAAGTACTCTACTTAAAGCATGAGCCTAAAGTAAGCATTCCCCTTACTCAGCTGGGATTTTCTCGAAGGCATTTTTACTGGAGCTCACGGCAGATGGACTCCGGTCCTGGCCATCACAGGGTCTACACCGGCAGGTACCACCACCTTCCGTTTGTGACTGACCCAGAACCCGGGAGCCCTGTGGAAAGTGGAGTCCTTGGAGAGCAGGGTGGTTATCCTGCTGGTGATCCAGAACAACGCTAAAAGGAATTAGCCTGAGTGACAGGGAAGTTTAGAGCACCTCCAAAGCAGCTAGCTCATATCAGAAGTTTAACAAAAAATACCTGCCCTCAAGAAAGTATAGAGGGGACAGGAGGGAGGCCTTGGCTGTTTCTCTCTCTCTCTCTGGTGCTGTTACTCACTAATGCCTGGTTTCCATGCTGTTCCTGCATATTCCCTGAACTGTGCCTGAACCACTGGGCACCAGAGCTTTTTAGATTCAACTGCTCTGGGGTGTAACTTTGTTTCCTTTTTGATGTGTCTGCCAGTTTTAAGGTGGAAGGCAGGATCCTGGGGATTTTTGACCAGGCTCGTTACTCTTGCCTCTTTCCTGCATCTTCACCTGCGAACCTTCCCAGGGCTTCTAGTTCCTTTGGAGTTCGTGACGCGAGTCCTCTTGTAGGCATTCGGTGTTAATGCACTAGTCCTCCTGCTTACCCATCCGCTGCCTCTCGAAGTCTTCCCTCTTGCCCAAAGCCGTCCGATTGGGGTGAGAAATGTGCACGGTGTGCCCAGAGGAGCCAGGAAGCCCCAGCTCCACCAAGGGGAGGCTTCCGGAAGGACTGGCACTTGAGCCAGATACTGAAGGTGGGTTGGGGTATAGAGAGAGGGCGGGATGTTCAAGGCAGAGACAGGGAGAGGAAAAGCTATGGGTTAACACAGGTACATTAGATTCAAGGGACTGAGTAGTTTGTAGCTGAAACTTGAGACGGAAGAAGGGGAAGCTAGAAAAAAAGATGGCGGTAAATGACCTTGATTTTACCTTTCTTTCTTGAATATGTATTGAGCGCCCACTACACAGCATGGATTACTCTAGATGCTATAGGGAACCCATCAGGCAGCAAAGGAGTTTGAATTTTCTCCTGTATAAAATCTTCGGTGGCTGTCAAGGGCCAGCACCCAGGGATAAGCTGTCCTGAAAGCGGTGGTTCTCAACCTGGGGTGATGTTGCAAGACCTTTATGGCTGTCCCAGCTGGGGGGTTGGGGGTGGGGGGTTGTGGCGTGCCGTGGGTAGACAGCAGGGCTGCTGCTCAACATCCTACAAAGCACAGGACAGACCTCCCCTCAACAAAGAATTGTCTCGCCCGAAAGTCACTAGTGCTGAGAGGGGCGGGTTACCACGCACAGCGTGGTGGAGGGAGAGAGGCGTTTGTTGTAATCCAGGTGGTGGTTAATGCCTCAACCAGAGCAGTGAGACAGGGAAGAGAAGGGGTCAGAATCCCAGTACTTAGTGATCAGTTGATGAGGCACGTGGAGAGAGTTGTGGATGACTGGATTTCTGCCTTGGACCGCATGAGATGCTGTCCTTCCGCGTTATTCCATTTAGATTTGGAGATGAACTCCGCTTTCGACACTGAATTAGTCTTCTAAGGCCGCCATATACAAAGTACCACAGACTGGGGGTGGGGCTTCCACGACAGAAATGCATTTTCTCAGGATTCTGGAGGCTGGAAGTCCGAGATCAAAGTTCTCAGCAGGATTGGTTTCTTCTGAAGCTCCTCTCCTTGCTTTATAGATGGCTGTCCTCTCCCGGCGTTTTCACATGGTCTTCCCTCTGTGCCTGTCTGTGTCCTAATTTTCTCTTACAAGGACACCAGTCATATAGGACTCACCCCTACGCCTTTATCTTAATTACCTCTTTAAGGGTCCTATCTCCAGGGGTGCCTGGGTGGCTCAGTTGGTTGTGTCCGACTTCGGCTCAGGTTGTGGATCTCGCGATTTGAACCCCACATCGGGCTCTGTGCTGACAGCTTGGAGCCCTGGAACCAGCTTCGGATTCCGTGTCTCCCTTTCTCTCTGTCCCTCCACAACTTGCACTCTGTCTCTCTCAAAAATAAATAAACATTTAAAAAAAAAAAATCCTATCTCCAAATACGGTACCACTGGGAGGTATTTCAGCATATGAATTTTGTGGGGGCACAATTCAGCCTCTAACAGATGTTGAGCTGAAGTTGCCTGGGGGCTGGCCAGATGCTCTGAAACCCAGGAAGTCAGGATTTGAGGGTCAGGGCGTGAGGTCACCAGTGGAGAGTACAGAAGGACAGAGAGTACAGAAAGACCCCTCAGAGTGCTGCAGCCCACAGGGGCAGAGACTCCCCAGCCCAGGGGAGAGGACAGTCACAGAAGGCAAGGGTACAGGATGTGTTTTAGTCCTCAGCCATAGTGTCAGCAGCAACCGAGGCAGATGGCCACTTGTGCGGCGACACCTGTAGGTGGGAGGTCAGAATGCCTGGCTTCTCTTTTTTTTACTTAAAGTACAAGAATTCACCTTTGATTCATTCACATGAACGGCAGGAAAGGAGGTAGACACTATTCAAGGCTTTCGATCTTCTGGGGGAGCGGGAAGAGGCATCTAAATCCACCAGGCGTCCTTGAGGGCCCTGGGAATCTGCAAATGGCCAGTTCGTCCAGCCGCAGACATTGCCCCACCCCCTCTGAACCCTCAGGGCGCTAGACCCCTCAACACGGCCACTACCAAGGGGTCCTGGCACACAGGGCCCGAAACCGACTGCCACCTGAGTCTAAGCTTAGAAGGAAAGAAACAGGAAGAAGATATGTGAACAGATCACAGCATAATGTGGCAAAGATGAGTAGAAATGGGCATAGAGCCTGGAAGCTAGGTAGAGAGTCTCAGTGGGGTGGCCAGGCAGACCGGGAAGAAACGAGGCAGAGGGCACAGCATGATATCAGAACTACTACAGCTAGCTTTCTTTTTCTAATGCCAGGGCTGACAGTTCAGGGCAGAGTGGCGGGAAACAGGTGAAAATTCAACGGGAGCAGGCAGGCCCTGTCTTCACAGAACAGCTACCTCCTGACCCCAACAAGAGGTCCCTGTAAAGAGTGACAAGAAAGGACTCTTGTGCCTGAGCCTTTGAGGGCAAGGTCTGTGTTTTAGTCACACTTCACATAGTGCTAGCCCCTGATGTGTATTTGGGTACTGAGTTAGGTTGAAGGACTCCCGTGTCGGGAAAATGGGAGCCAGAGGGGGGGGGGGGCAGAGAAAGATGATGATCGCCTAAGACCTCGGAAGCCTGGGAATTAGGGTTCACAGAGCGCCTGGATGGCTCAGCTGGTTAAGCGTCCGACTCTCGATTGCAACTAGGTCATGATCTCACAGTTCGTGAGATTGAGCCCCATGTCCGCTTCTGCACTGGCAGCGGCGGAGCCTGCTTGGGATTCTCTCCCTTTTCTCTCTGCCCCTCCCCTGCTCTCACAAAAATAATAATTTGGTTTTTTTTTTTAAAGTCCGGGAGTTAAGGTTCAAGGGATGGTTATAAATGCTGCTAATTGACCATACGCCTGACTGCTTATTTCCCACTTCACAATAAGGCTGGCTCGTTCTTACTGGAGAGAAGGAACAAAGTTGGAAACGAAACTGGTGACAGAGCTCTGGGCCCACGCCTCAATAGAGACTGCTTTTGCCACCTCCTGGGGCATTCTGACCCCGCCCCGAGGAGCAGCCTGGGCGCTCTGGATGCTTGCTCCGCCACGGACTCAAACACCTGCTCAGAAAGACCTGGCAGGACTCAGCTGAGGTAGCAGCATCGGATTCCCTCATTGACAGGAAGGAAGGGGGAGCCTGCAGAGAGTACGTGCTTCCTCTCCCCTCCTCACCGCAGCCCTCGAGAAGAAAGTGGAGCAGGCTGGGAAGAGAGATCGCCCACCTCTCGGAGAAGGGGTGGAGACCTTGTCAAGTAACTCTCTCCTCTGGACACTCCTTGTCTGTAAGTGGAGGGACGCGGACCAGATGTCCAGTTAAGGATACTTCCGTGTCTCTGTGCACAAGGACACAGAACTTAGGCGGCGAGGAAGAAATCCAGGGATGGGGCTGTCCAAGGTGGAGGCACCCCCCCATGCACAGTCTTTCCTGCTGATCTAGAGTCTGCTTCTTCCCATCAAGTCTGAGCAGGCTCCCTGCCCCGGGCAGGCTCCTCGGAAGGTTGTGGCTTGCCTGCCCTGGGAGGGGCTGCTTTTAGACTATCGCATCAGAAAGTCAGCAGGCAAGGCCCACACAGGATTTCATGCAGCAGCAGCTAGGGGAGAAGCACTGGGCCCATTTGGTCACCTTATCCTAGTGAGCAGCTTACCGGGGAATAGTACCCCCCATCCCCAATGGGGACGGGCTGCTTGGAGCGGGTCTCACAAGCCCAAAGCCCAAGTGATCTTTAATTGCTATATTTAAGACTCTGCGGAGGCATGAGAAGCAGTGTGCAAATCCACTCAGCTGCCTTTAAAAAGCACAGAGCAGCTCCACTCATGGTGAAGAACACAGATCCTCAAGCCAGAAGGCCTAGATTTGAATCCCAGCTTTGCTACTTAATCACTGTGTGGCCTTCCTCATGCTCCTGGGCCTCGGTTTCCTCATCCATGGAATGAGACTAAGACGACAGAACCTGCCTCCTAGGGTTGCTGTGAGGATTGAATACACGCTGCTTAGAATGGTGCCTGGGACACGGCAAGTGTGCTTTGCTGTTCACTACTGTCAGCGTGGTGGCGAACACAACCCACCGTAGGGGGAAGTCGGGAACTTTCTGTATTGGTCTGAGCACCTTGCCTT
>NW_026057675.1:0-17750 GCF_023721935.1 Panthera uncia
CCCAGCATTAATACTACAAGTACCTTTGCGTCAGTTACCTAAGAGCCGTTAGAGAAAGGGCTTCAAAGCAGTAGGCTAGCGCTAGGTCGTCTTTTGCTCCATTGATAAGACCGTCTTTGCTAGGCTCCTCAAGCCATGTAGATGGCATTTACTGAGAGCCCATGAGGCCTCAATCACTTGACTAAGCTCTGAGAATGATATCTGATTTACTCTCAAACACAATTCTTTGAGGCAAGTATTAATCTTATCCCTATTTTACAGATGAAAAGGAGAGCAGCAAATGAGAGGATAAGTAATTTGCTTGAGCTCATACAACTAGTGAATTATAGGACCAAGAGTCTTGCAAGCTCAGAGAGCTGGATTCAGCAACCCATGCTCTTAACCACTATCTTATATTGCTGACCACTTCCACCACCTTTTATCCTCATATGTGACAATGCAATAGCCAAAATTAGCGGCCATTTTCAACCTTCTATTTTTTAGGTGTCTTTAGGGGCAGGTGCTTTCCCATCCACTCCCATATAGAACTTAACTTTGCATCAACCGCTAACCTATGTTGGAGGGATCCACAGGTAAAAATTCTGTACTTCCTTGGAGCCCTCAATGTGACGTACACCCAGTGTGCTCTTGTACACACAAGAGCTTTTGAGCAGGTAAGTGGCCTTTTGAGTTACAAAAGCTAACTGGAATGGACTTCTCAGCCAGGATATCAAGGTACTTTCATGCATTACATCAAAGTCTTTCTGTGGTGTTTCTTGATCAGAAAACCAATTTAAGGGTGATTTCATCTCTTTCAACAAAATTCTTAGCTCAATTGTCTAAGGCAGAGGTTTCTCAACCTCAGCACTATTGACATTTTGAGCTGACTAATTCTTTATTTGGTGAGGGCTGTCTTGTGAATTGTAGGATATTTAGTAGCATCCCTGGCCTCTACCACCAGATGCCAGTAACAGTCCCTTCCCATGACCCCCTGTAGTTATAACAACCCATTTCTAGACATTGTTAGATGTCCCCTATGGGACAACATACCCCCAGTAGAGAAACACTGGTCAAAGGTAAAATTCTTCCTATGAAATTCCCAACAAAAAGTTCATAAAGTATGTTATTGAGCTTTATTTTTATTTCAGAAAAATACCTTCTAGCCTGATTTTGACATAAAATTTACTTGGGTTATTTTTACATATACTAAAAGACTAAGAGAAAGTAACCACTATATTTTTTTCCTCTTTTCTCTCTCTCTCTCTCTCTCTCTCTCTCTCTCTCTCTCTCTCTCCCTCTTTTTCAGTGCTTACTACTTACCCTCTTATAAGCTGGTACCTCCAAATCACATGTTCCTCATACACAACTTCATGTCAACTCCAAACCTAAAAATTCACCTGAAAAACCACCATCTCCCCCTGAACATCCCAAAGGAAACTTAAGACAATGTGTCCAACACTGAACTCATTTTCCACCTCTACAAATGTTCTCTTTGTTTCTCATTCCCAGTGTAAAATTGATGTCCAAATATTTTTCTTTATGATTTTTTAAATGGCTTCCCTATCTGTTTTCTGGCATCCTCACTGTTAGTTCAGACTTATTTACCATTAAAATTGCCACAGGAGCCTTCTGGCTAGTCCTCCTCCAGTCCATCATCTGCATTGTTGCCCAAGCCAACACTCTAAAATACAAATCTCATTCTTTTATTCCTTTAAATACAGTCCAAATCCCCTTAGCTGGGCTGGTGAAGCCCTTTATAAAGCATCCCTTGCTTTCTACCATCTTATTATAATAAATTAGTGAGGATTCCATTTGCTGCTAGGATAAAGGCATTCTGAGAACTTGAGCCAGAAACTAAATACATAAAATGTATTATATATCCTATCATATTGAAGTAATGGTTTGTGCATAGTGTAATGGACTTGAAGATGTAAGCTCCTTTAGGTGCCTTTTACATTAGAAAAGGTGAATTTCAGCACATACTCTCAGGCCTGCCAAAAACTCAATTTTATTTTCCCCATAAATGAATTTAATTTCTATTTTACATTTTCCTCCTCATTTTTCCAGGTAGAAGAAACATAATCTCAACTGGTTCAGGCTTTCTACTTTTTCCCATATATCACACCTAAGTTTTGAGAGCTTAGTTGGGTGACCACATAATTGTTAGTTTTTTAGTTTTAATTTCTTTAGTGAGAAGAACCACTATTTAAGAGTTTTGCATGAGGCAACTAATATAAATCAAGGATATCCTAGAAAAATGGAGATATATGGTCACCCTCAACTTAGGTAAGGTAGGTCTAGTAGTTGAGGGTTGTTGGAATCTGTGAACTATTCAGTAATCATCTGTCTCTACTAGATGACAGATAATATTATATCCGGATACAACAATGTCCAGAGGGGAAAAATGTTCTGCCTCATTCCTATCTGGTCTTTTGTCATCTGTCCATACGTATCTCAGCTGTTTCCACCCTCTTTTCTAGCAATAGGCATCTCTTGTCTGGCTCACTTTCAGGTCCCTCCAAACTGAGGGAGATGGACAAAAATGACCTGAATCTCCTGCACTTCACTGACATGGAACGTGACTGTCTCAGGCATTTCTACTCAATCGTGTATACGTTGTACTGCATGCAGGAAACTTCTGTCGAGCTTGCAATCCTCATGAGCTCTACCTCAAAATCCAGATGGAGTTATCCAGAGTTCTTGAATTCTGAATTTTATCTCAAGTTTCTATTGTGCACCCAACCCCCAACTAGGAAACAGACTGTGGATGAGACACAGGATTGCTTTTTAGAAATCCACCTACATCTAAGTTATTTGTCTTCTCTTTGCCCTCCCCATGCACTCTTTACCCCTCTGCAGTGAGATAGCCCAACTTGTCTATTTTCTCAGATTTGTTGTTTGTGAAATAAACATTATACCCTAGATGCAAATCTTACTGAAGCTCAAAGGTATTTTCTTTGCTTGTGTGTCTTGTCATCTTTCTCCTAACATAATAAATGCTGCTGGCAATAAGGGGGTGGGGAGCAAACTGTATAAGAAACTAGAGAGTAATACAACTCAAATTATTGATGAGTATAAAAACATATTATGTTTTCAATTACAGAAGGCAAACGAATTTGAGAGCAGAGGAAAATAATATGGGAATTGTGATGGTTGATTTTACATGTCACCTTGGTTAGGCAATGGTGACCAGTTATTTGGTCAAACACCAGTGTTGCTGTGAAGGTATTGTTTAGGTGTGATTGATATTTAAATCGGTAGACCTTGAGTAAGTCCTATTACCCTCTATAATGTGGGGGAGCACCAACTCTTCAGTTGAAGACCTATTTACTGAAAGAGAAGGAATTCTTCTCAAGACTGCAATATAAGAGCCCTGCCTGACTTATCAGTCTGTTGCCCTTTCCTTCAGATTTCAGTTAAAAAAAAAAAAAGTAGATTTTAGCACTAAAAAAAGTAGTAAAATTAATTTTAATAATAAATTTTATTTAACCCTATGAATCCAAAATATCATTGCAACATGTAAGTTATATAAAAATAATGTATGAGATATTTTATAGTCCTTTTTTTCATACCAAATCTTCAAAACTCTATTCATATTTTACATGTATGGGACATCTCAATATGGGCTAGCTATAATGTGGCTAATGGCTAACATACAGGACAGAGCAGATCTAGACCAAAACACGTATGAAAAAGAATTAAGGAGGCATTTTGTGCATTATCATGGATTTAGAGATTATTAGAACAGGTAAATTTATTTGAAGTTTAATCCTTTGATTTGACTCCATTACACAAATAAAAAAACTGAAACTCATAGAAGTAAAATGATTATGTGGAAATCATTCAGTTAATCAGACTGGCAGAAAGAAGACAGCAACCCAAAATTTCTTATTTTCATCATTAGCCATTAAATAAAAATTTTAAAAGAACAATATATGATAGGAAGCTATATCATAGCTTCAAGCAATCAAATACTCCAATCAAATGAGCTTAAACAATATCTTAGATAATCTTGTTACCTAACGTAACAAGATTCCTACCTTGGTTGCTTCAGAGGCTCCACAGGGTCATCAAAAGTTCCAGTTCTTTCCATCCTTCTGCTCTGCCATCTTCTATATGGCAGCTTTGCCCTCAGCTGGCCCCTCATGGTTTCAAGCTAGCTGTATTAATTCCAGACAAAATCTCCAGTGAGAAAGACGTGTTAAGGGTGAAAGGCACTGTCTCTTTTCATGTCTCCTTTGTAGGAGGGAGTAAACTTTTTTGAGAAGCTTCTAAACAGAATAATTCTCTTGTTTCAATGACTGGGACTGGAAACATGCATATTCCAAAACTAATCGCCAACAAGATAAATAAGATTAACAGAATTCTAGATGATTTATTTGAAAGTAGAATGGATTTGGGGAGGGGAGACCAATGGCTACCACAACTCTGATTAAACTGAATAGCTGAAAAACCAATTGTAGTGAAAATATAGTTATATTCACAACCCCAGAATTCTATAGAAAGCTGTCTTTTTTTAGCCCCAAACTCCATTTTGATGTAATAAACTAATGGCTCAACAAACACACATGAAATGACATGCTGCTATTTCTTAACCCAAACCCCAGAATTATAAGAAAGAAAGTTCTAGTTATGTTAAACCAGAGATCTGACAAGTCTTTATTGAGGGCTTAGTATGCAGCAGGTACTGGTTTAGTCATTGCCACATGTACCACGTTTGATCCTTATGGCTACCCAGTGGAAGGACTGTTTTTGTTTTTTTTTTTTCAACCTTGATTTTTTTAAATTTTTAAATGTAATTAATTTACTTAGTTTTTCAAGTTTTATTTAGAAATAATTGATATACATCACTATAAATTTAAGACAAACAGCACGATGGTTTGATTTATATACATTGTGAAACAATGACCACAACAGGTTCAGCTAATTGAAATGACTGTTAAAATCATGTCCCTAATAGCTTGGGTCTTAAAGAAGTTAGTGATTCCTGTTTGAGGTTATATGGAGCCCATTTACTTTTTTTTTTTTGAGAGAGAGAGAGAGCGAGCTTGAGCGGGGGAGAGGAGCAGAGGCTCCATGCTCAGCACAGGACCTGACACGGGGCTGGATCCCACACCTCTGGGATCATGACCTGAGCTGAAATCAAGAGTAGGTTGCTCAACTGACTTAGCCACCCAGGTGCCATGAGCCCATTTTCTAATCCAAGTGTTTTACTCTAAGTCCAGTGCTATTTCTACTCTACTAATCGACTATTAAACTAGTAAATTTTGTCAGCATAGCAGCTTAGGTTAGGAGACAGCACTATTATTTTCTCTTCTAATTATTATAAATAAACTTTGTGAAAACTTAATCAGAAGAGATTCCATAAATAAATCACAAATGGAGTACAATTATAGGAGAAGCATACTATAAAGCAGAGGTTGGCAAACTACAGCCCAACTGCTGCCTGGTTTGTAAATAAAGTTTTACTGGAACACAGCCACTTATTTACCTTTTTTTTTCCGTGACTGCTTTCTCTCTACACAGGCAAAACTAAACAGTTGCAACAGAAATCCTATAACCTGAAAAGCTGAAAATATTTACTATCTAACCCCTTATAGAAAGTGTCTCAACCCCTCATCTAAAGGAAAACTCTTAGAATTTGAAATCAAGAGACCTGAATTTGAAATCTAATTCTGACTAGATTTAGTGGTTGTATACTCTGGGCATTTCATTTAACCTTTCCAAATTCAGTTTCCTTCTCTGAAAAGTAAGAATCATGCCTAATTCAAGAAATTTTGAGGGGTGCCTGGGTGACTCAGCCAGTTGAGCCCAACTCCTGATTTCAGCCCAGGTCATGATCTCATGGGCATGAGACTGAGCCTGTGCATTGGGCTTTGAGCTGGGTGTGGGGCTTGCTTAAGATTCTCTCTCTCCCTCTCCCTCTTCCCCTCTTCCCTCAAAAAATGAAAGAAAAAATAAAAGACATTTAAAAAGAAATCTTGAGAATTATATAAGTAAATGTATATGACAATGGTTTGTGATCCAAAAGTTGTAGCCAGTGCATAATAAATATGAAGAGTAGTTTTGTCAAGTCTCAGAGAAAAGATAAAGGAAAGTCTCATTTCTCTGCTATTTTGAAGTTTTCCTGGCACTAAAGTGGATATATAAGTGGATATTTGAGGCCAAATGGGAATTAAATTAAAAAAAAAAAAAATGGGATGTTTTGCTTCCCAAGACAGCACTATTTGTTTGACTGAACAATAGCCGACTGTGAAGAGTTCAGGGACACCAGGGTAAGGTAATGGGCATATCTCTGTAGTGGCTGCTTATAGATGGTTAAAGAATAGATAGGAAGCCAATGGACACATGTTGGTAGTAAAATTGGCCAAGCAAATGATGCAGAGCCTAGATGACTGCCTAAGGATATTTTAAAATTAGTTTCTAAATATAAAGACATTAAATTATATTGTCTTTTCTACCAATAAAATGTGTACAATTACCAATTATAGTGGATGCACTGTCAGAAGGTAATAACATTTAGACTATGAGTTTTAAAAGCAATAATGTCACATATAGTAATTTTAAAAACTACTTCTTGTGGTCTACCTTCATTTATGATGCACTCATGTAAATTTCTTCCTTGCTATTGACCTTGATCACAATACGAAAAACAGTCATCCTTCTATTTTTAAGCCTTGTCAGCAAATATCTTCCTCTTTTGTTCTAGGCCACCCTGGATTATGGAGAAAAAAAAACACACACAAAAAAAAAACCAGTAAGATATGGAGCAAATTATAGAAAAAAAGGCCATTTACACTGCTATTCTGACTGCTATTACCAGCAATAACTATCATCTCTAAGCTTTTCAACAATGAGTCCACACCAATAAGTGGAAACACTTTTTATAAGTGCTGTATAGTAATACCTGACATGTATATAGCACCTTTCATCTGTAAGAATCCCAAAGTGCCATGTGGAGTATCCTGGAATCACTTCATCTACTAGAGAAATACAACAATCTCTGGAGTACAAAGCAGCAACCTTTCCATACACATAATAGTCCCAGTCTTGGCTTGGGGAGATGGCAAGAGTACATATGTTTTACACTTCTAGCCCCTCCAGACCAACATGCCTTACACTCTTGCTTCATTTGCACAACATGTGGACCCAGAGATAAACTCCTCCATTTCTACTTTTTCTGTGGGAAAAACTGGGAAGGCTGACTCTTGAAAACCTTGGGGACCTAAGGAAACCTTTTCTAAGTGCAGATTTGTTTTGACTGCTCCTTATTTACAGCAGAGTTTGTGGAAATTAATTAAAACAGCACAATTGTAGAAATAGTAGAATATTAGAAATAGTTTGAAGCCTGAGCCAGTTTGATGCCAGTTTCTGTTACTTCCAGCTGTAGATTTGGGGAAAGTTTCTTAATTTCTCTCAGCCTCATTTTTAAAAATGCAGATGCTAATACCTACTCCAAAATGAGCTTACAAATTTAAAGTGACTGTCAGAGTAGTCAGGATAGTGTAGGCACACAATAAAAGTCTTCTTCTTCATTTCCACAATGTATATCCGTAGGAAACATTCCAAGTTTGCTGGTTAAATCATGGGGGTTAAAGAGAGCAAAGTTTCTATTATTTCTTAAAAAGTTAACTTTAGTAATGGTAATACTACAGATTAGGAGTCACGAATTTGATTTAATAATCTTTGGCTGTGTCAGTTATTTGATTCCTCCAAATAACTCTGTCTACTTAAAAGAAAAACATAATATCCCCTACTCTCCTCACTGAAGACTTAGGATAAATTGAATACTGCTTGCAACACAGCTCTGCTTCCTCAGAAAATGGTGCCATGGAAAGACAACGCAACATTACTCTGATTAGGATTGTTGACCAAGACCAGATTTGAAAGAACTAATGAGTAGAAAGGAAAGATTTAGAAAGGTTATATTGGAGCACAGGGGTTGCTCAGTCAGTTAAGCTGACTCTTGATCTCGGCTCAGGTCATGATCTTTCAGTTTGTGAGATGAGCCCCATGTTAGCGCAAAGCCTGCTTAGGATTCTCTCACCACCCCCCTCTCTCTCTGCCCCTTCCCCCACACACATGCACACACTCTCTTTCTCTCCCAAAATAAAGAATAAACTTTAAAAAAATAGAAAGGTTATATTAAAGTCACAGATGAAAAGAAGTACATATCCTATCTTGAAATTATCCCCATCTCTTCCCTACCCCTCACTGTAAAAGTTCAGAAGGATGTAGAAAACCAATAGAAGGTAAGCCACCTACTTTTTCTAGACTATGTAGCATATTCATTAAGCAGATATTTATTAAGAACCTATTATGTGCAAAGTATGGCAATATTTCATTCTCGGACCAAACTAAAAGATATGCAGCTCAACTAATATTCCTTGATATCTGCTATGAGCCAAGTACCATGCTTAGATTTAGAACTAATGAGCTAAAAGAAAAAAAAAAGGAAAGAAAACAAAGCACTTCATCCTCAAAGAAAAGATGTCCATAGATAGATACAGCTATGTCATAGAAGGCAAGATGTAAAATGTATGACATAATTGTAAAAAAGCATGAGCTTTGAAATTGGCTAATTGCTTAAAAGACAGCCTCACCATTTATTAGCTATTTGACTTTCTCTAAATTCTGTTTCCTTATACTTAATTTGCAGAGATATTTTAAGCACAGGATAAATTTATATGTGAAAGTCTGGCTTGGCCTACAGTATTCACACAATGTATATTAACTTTAAAAATACTATAAAATATTGTAATTATTATGTACAAATAATTAGAAACATAATGAATTTAAAGCAGGGACTCCCAATGGGGGATGATTTTGTCCCTTAAGGACTTTTGGTGATATCTGAAGATATTTTCAGTTGTAGAACTTGGGGAGGTGGAGGGAGACTACTGTCTAGCAGATAGAAAACGGCCAGGGATGCTGTTAAACATCCTGCAATAAACAGGACAGCCTTCTACAATAAAGAATTATCCAGCCCCAAATGTCAATAGTCCCAAGGTCAAGAAACTCTGATTTAGAGAAAAGAATCTATCTATCTATCTATCTATCTATCTATCTATCTATCTATCATCTATGCTTTCATCCATGTTTCTATCAGTCAAAAGTGGTTTTGTCAGCTAAACTAATTTAATTGCTGTTAGGTTGATTGAAAATAAAAAGCAAACTACATCTTCTAAAGTGAAGTTCAGAACAGATATGAATCCTAGAGGGTGAGAACAGAACATAAAATCCAGAAAAAATCTTGGTACTGCTGGTGATCAATAATTAAAGTCCATTATTATTAAGACATTAAGCTTAGAAATAAGGGTATTGCTACTGGAAAGTGCAACAATATTAGTGATATTTGCTACTCTGCCATGAAGGAAGAACAGGGAAAAAAAGGAAGAAAAAAAAAGAAAAAAAAGAAGAAAGAGTCAAAACAGAGGCCAGTAGAGCCAGGGAAACTCATATGGAGAGTGACATGTTTAAAACCCAGCCTCAGGATCCTGCTGCTTTACTAAAGGGAAAATGAGAAAACCTGAAGAACCACAGAAAAAAATTTCTGGTCTGTCTCCTTGGGGAATGGGGCTTCTATTCAAGTAAATAATTCTTTTATGATATAGACAGTGAGAAAGAGAAAGATGTAACAATGCAATATCTCCCATGGGGCAGATGGTAGGTAGAGAGGCTGTGAGACAACTGGTAGCCAAATGTCTGCTTTGGGAGGACAGGGAGGCCCAGGGAAGCAGCCAGGAGCCAAAGGGAGTGCAGTGGAGTCTAACCTGGAAGGGAGTCAATGTATAAGGAGGGAGCAGGCTCAGTGGATTGTGTCTTGTGTAACCACAGTGAAAAAGGTTGCAGAAGAGAAAAAAAATCTGGCTAATTTAAGGAGTGTTGGACAAAGGAGAAGTGATCTATATTATAAGGTTTCTCCCCAGGGCCCAGTGCCCTAGTATATAGTACATGGAAATTGAGAGTAAACGTAGAGGTAATTCCTAAGTGCCATTAGAATACACCCAGAAGAGGACAAGCATCCCAGCCATCTGAGACAGTAGGACTAAGCCACTCCTCGAAGTATTGCAGTCTAGAGACTTTTCACCCACTCATTGTGCTTTTGGAAGAGTAGGTAATCAGATTCAGCAGGTTTAATTATAATTAGTTCTCAAATTCACATTTCTTAAGAATGTACAAAGGCAGCAAATATTGGGCTTCTGCTGTGAGCTGATACAGGTCCCAGTATTTGAAATTAGAGTTGGTGGTAGAGTGAAATGTGGTACGATGCTGATGGTGGCATAGGGCAGGACATAGGGAGACAGGCACAAATAACCTATTAAACTGCAGGATATAATAAAATAAATATTTAAAGTACACACAAGACACTGAATCTAGAGAAGAAAAAGACCCCAAAAATAGACCCACATAAACATAGTCAACTGATCTTTGACAAAAAAACAGAGGCAATACAATGAAGCAAATGCAGTGTCTTCAACAAATGGTGTTGGAACAACTGGACATCCACATGCAAAAAAGGGAATGTAGACACAAACCTTACAGCATTCACTAAAACTATCTTGAAATGGGTCATAGACCTAAATATAAAATGCAAACCTATAAAACTCCTAGAAGATAACATAGGAGAAAATCTACACGACTTTGGGTATGATGATATCTGTATAGATTCAACAATAAAGATAAGATCTGTGAAATAAATAATTGTAAAGCTGGACTTCATTAAAATTAAAAATGTCTGCTCTATGAAAGACAGTATTAAGAGAGTGAGAAGACAAGTCATAGACTGGGAGTAAATATTTGTAAAAGACATATTTGATAAAGGACAGTTATCCAAAAAAATATAAGAACAAAAAAACCAAAATCTCTTAAAACTCAACAATAAGAAAACAAACAATGCTATTAGAAAATGGGCCAAAGACATTAACAAGACACCTCACCAAGGAAGGTATGTAGATGAAAAATAAGCACATGAAGAGTTGTTCCATATCATAGGTGATCAGGTAAATGAAAATTAAAACAATAATAAGGAACCACTATAAACACCTATTAGAATGGTCAAAATCTGGAACACTGATAACAGGAACTTTCACTCATGGGTTTTGGGAATGCAAAATGGAATAGTCACTTTGGAAGATAGTTTGGTAGTTTCTTACAAAACTAAACAAATTCTTAACATACTGTCCAGCAGTTACCCTCCTTGATATTATCCAAAGGAGTTGAAGGTCCACACAAAAACCTGGACAAAGATGTTTATAGCAGCTCTATAGCTGCACAAGGATGTTTGCCAAAACGTGGAAATGATCAAGAAGTCCTTCAGTAGGTGAATGGATAAACTTTGGTATATCCAACAAAGGAATATTACTTAGTGCTAGAAAGAAATGAACTATCAAACCATGAAAATACATAAAGGAACCTTAAATGTGTATCACTAAGTGAACGAAGCCAATCTGAAAAGTTGAAAAATATTATAGTTGAAAAATATTCCAACTATATGACATTCTGGTAAAAGCAAAACTATAGAAATAATACAAAAAATCAAAAAATATACAAAAAATATATTATAGTTGAAAAATATTCCAACTATATGACATTCTGGTAAAAGCAAAACTATAGAAATAATACAAAAAATCAGTGATTGCCAGGAGAAGGAGGGGTAGTGGGGTGGGCAAGAAATAGAGGATTTGGTGGGACAAAGAAAATTCTGTGTATGATACTGTAGTAATGGATACATGTCATTATACATTTCTCCAAATGTACAACATCAAGAGTGAACCATAAGGTAAATGTGGACCTTGGTAATTATGATGTATCAATGCAGGTCCATCAGTTGTAACAAATGTACCACTCTGGTGGGGGATGCTGATGATAGTGGAGGCTATGTTTGTGTCAGGGCAGAGGATATATGGGAAACCTATGGACCTTCCTTTCAATTTTGTCGTAAAACTAAAGCTCCTCTAAAAAATCCAAGTGCTGATAGGGGCGCTTGTACCCCAATGTTTATAGCAGCACTCTCAACAATAGCCAAATTATGGAAAGAGCCTAAATGTCCATCAACTGATGAATCGATAAAGAAATTGTGGTTTATATACACAATGGAATACTACTTGGAAATGAGAAAGAATGAAATATGGCCCTTTGTAGCGACATGGATGGAACTGGAGAGTGTGATGCTAAGTGAAATAAGCCATACAGAGAAAGACAGATACCATATGGTTTCACTCTTATGTGGATCCTGAGAAACGTAACAGAAACCCATGGGGGAGGGGAAGGAAAAAAAAAAGAGGTTAGAGTGGAAGAGAGCCAAAGCATAAGAGACTCTTAAAAACTGAGAACAAACTGAGGGTTGATGGGGGGTGGGAGGGAGGGGAAGGTGGGTGATGGGTATTGAGGAGGGCACCTTTTGGGATGAGCACTGGGTGTTGTATGGAAACCAAGTTGACAATAAACTTCATATATTGAAAAGAAAAATCCAAGTGCTGAAAAAATAGCTAAAAGAGGCATCTTGATGTTTTCCAAGCTAAAACATATATTATATATTATAAAGCATCAATAATTAAAACAGTGTGGTATTGACTCAGGATTAGACAAATTGATCAATGGAATAGAACAAATCTCCAGAAGAAAGCCTAGGTATATAGGGAGATTTAAAATATGATAATAATGATATCTCAAATCAGTGAGGTGAAAATGGACATTTTAATAAAGGGCATTAGCATCACTGGGTAGCCATTTAGGAAAGATAATATTCTATCTGTGCCTCATATTGTATATCAGTATAAACTCTGAATGTACTGAAGTATTTTAATGTTTTTAATGTTTATTTATTTCTGAGAGTGAGAGAGAGAGAGACAGAGAAAGACAGAGTATGAGCAGGGGAGGGACAGAGAGAGAGGGAGACACAGAATCTAAAGCAGGCTCCAGGCTCTGAGCTGCCAGCACAAGCCTGATGTGGGGCTCGAACTCACAGACTGCAAGATCATGACATGTGCCAAGCTTGGACACTTAAGTGACTGAGCCACCCAGGCTCCCTGCACTGAAATATTTTAAATGTAAAAATAAAATAATAAACGTATTTATAGAATGGATGTGTGAATTCTTTCATAAACCGAAATTAGGAAACTATGTCTTGCATGGCAAACAAAACTAAAGCCAGAAGCCAATTCAAAAAGAAATCAGCAACTGGGAAAAACATTTGCAACCCTTAGAAAATGGGGGATGGGGGTGGGGAATGAATAACATTTCCAAAGAACCCAAAAGAAAAACAGCTAAAAGATCTAAATAGAGACCCCCCAAAAAAAAAGAAAAAGAAGAAAAGAAATACAAATGGTCCCTAAGCATGAAACAAGAGCACGATTTCACTTAGAGAGACTACATTGACATTCTGTCTCTCAACTACCATATGGCCAAAATTCCAAAAGTGTTCACAGCACACATTGTTGGCCAGACCGTGAGAAAAGAGGGGCTCTCCTGTCATGCTGGTTCGGAGTACAAAATGATACACCTAGAAAAGGAAAATCTTCACTGCGTTTGGCAATGTCTACCAAAATTACAAAAGCATTTACCCACTGAACCAGAAATCTTACTTTGGAGACTCTCATTCTGGCATTGCTTGAAATAAGAAAAGATTGTGCAAGACAGGGAGAAAAAGTGAAATACATGTTCATATTCACTTGTATTTAGATAAAGTAACATCAAAAGGTTGAACAAAAAAGAAAATGGTTATCTATAGGGGAGATTTCTTAATATCTGCCTTTCATATCATTTTTATTTTGTAAATCTATTAATTATTTAAAAACCTCAATTAAACATTTATTTCTAGAGTATTGCAATTTTTAAAATCCAACCAGTCTGCTGCCATCCTAACCACTTTCAAAAACTTTTTGATCAAAACATAAACCTATTGCATCAGATGAAAACTATTTTTTCATTGCCTTCAGGAAAAAAAAAAAGTCTCAATTCCATATGTGGCATATAAGACCCTTCCTGATTTGTTCTTCCATATATCAGTGTCTACGTACTTTCTTTGTCTTCATCCAGCAGATCTCATTTTTAACTTGCCGCTCTGGGCAGTTTCTTTCCCATCCTTCCTCTCTCCCCCACACTGGTTTACATTTCTCAGTCATGTTTCCAAGTCATATTCTCTTTGTTTTTTTTTTTCTCCTTCCTTTGCCTGAGTCCCTGGAGGGTAACGTAGTACATCTTAGTCTCTAGTCTTTGGCACACAGTAGGCATGTTTATCCTGCATCTGGATGGGTGGCATAGACAGTGTGCCAGTTAGTAAGTTACTGTTTCTCAGCACCACATCCACCCTTCTCTACCCTACTTTGGGTTCCTGTGGGGTGGAAGGGTGCAAACGACGTATTTCTGCTTTGCCAGTGGCTCCTTCCTGGGTGCGTCCAACAGCAGTTGCCAGATGGAGACTGCAAGGCTGCTGTGGAGAGAAGGGACTTGCTCCTTCCTTCCTATGGGTTTCCTTTCTTGTCAGTGGCCCCTCAGCCTCATTTCTTCACCCCAGTAAGCACCCATGTTCTGGTAACAGCAGCTGAATCCTGTTAGTTTTTCCCATACTCGAAAAACCAGCACATGACATCTCTCAAAATCCCCGGCTTCAGCTGAGTAGCACCACCTCCTCAGAGGTCTGACTCTCACATCCACAGGGCTCCAAGCTTTTAAGTTGGAATAATTATAGCCTCTTCCCTTGGTTCCCTCGACCAAAGGGCTTGAAGCTGCTCTTTGCAGTTGCTACCTTCGTAATACCTCAGAGTTCTTTTGCCTTTTCGGTTTTTCAAAACCTAACAAACCTTTATATCAAATTCTCTCTGTTAAAATAGCCAGTGTGGCTTCTGTCTCTTGCCTGGAGCCTGGGTGAAGCTGTTCATGCTCAGCATATCTACACCTGTTCCTGCTGTGACCTCAGACGGGATTTCTCCTCACCACTTGCTGCACCAATGAGTCCTGGGGTAATTAACGCCTCTGGTTCTGTACCACCTCCACAGAATCCTCCACATATTGAATAAGCTGATGGTTTCGCTATCTGGGGCTCAGTGGAGAGAAGGACCAGATCTCAGCAGTTTCAAGCATGGCTTCTCTTCTCTGTCTTTTGCTATTTTGTTCTAATTCCTATCTCAAAGGACCCACACTCATTTTGGTTTAATTCAAGTGTCCAAGTACCCTCTACCCTTGACCATTTTATCTGTCTCCTTCAGGTATCCCATGTTTCACAAAATATGCAGTTTTTGAAAATTTTCTCATACATAACAAGCACAGCAGAGGGACAGTAACCATAGTACACAGTATTTATTAAGCATTTATCATAAACCATAAAGGTGAGAGATCCTCCTTTAATCCTCAAATCAATCTTATTTTATAGGTGAGAAGGCTGAGACAAAGACAAGTACAATCATTTTCTCAGGGCCTTAGACAAAACCAAGATTTGGCCCAAGGCAGACTGACCTATCGCTTCCTTAATAACCATCAGAGTAACATTAACTAGGGAGATATCAGTTGATTTTCAAAAGACAATGGGGCTATGAAATCTTAACTAGAATTACATTGGGGTAGGTGTGCATGTAGAAGGTATATAAGCTCTAGATTTTGAGTGGCATGAATATTTAGAATTTGGGAAAGAAAAAAAAAATCATCTGTGAGGCTTTTCTGCAACATTGTAAAACCAGAGGTCAAGAGTGGGGGAAGGGAGGCACTGTCATAGAGAAAAATATATACAACTGCCCATTTCTCTTGGCAGTACCTGGATGATTGCTAGCTCCTGGCATTAATCACCTGTCAGAAATTACCTTCCCCACACCTGACACCCCTACCTTGACAATTTTTGCCTCCTTGCTCATGAGTGATGGGATGATGGTTAGGCCCTATCCATCATGCATTTTGATCAGACTGTCATTCCTAGGTGACTCACATATCCTGGCTGGGACTAGGCCCCAAAGATGTCAGCCCCAAAGTGATATCTTGTGATGGTTGGGTACATGGTTCTGGGAGCAGATTGATGGTAATCAGGGTTTGCTGTATGTCAGCACCAGGTTGCCTGCTATGACACATGAGCTGTGCACTCATATACAAGTACAGTGTATAGATGATGCTGGCCTGGGCATACCTCTTTAGCATAAGGATGAGCCTAATTGGATAAGTGCTCAGCTGTGCCTCTTTTGAGGTCAAGGACGGGTCAGAGAAGGACAGAATTCTAAACTAGTAAGAAGGCAGAATTTCTATGTTGTGTGAACAAATGACTCATAATGCCTATTGATGCCAACCTTGGAAACACAAGAATTGAAAGTGTTAGAGAAGGTCTATAGGACTCTGAAGACCAAAACCCCAATGTAGAAAGATGGGGAGAGTGAAATCAGAAACATCCAAGAATGGACCTTGCTTTCAGAAGAAATAACAGTTTGCAGTTAGCATTATATGCTTTGGGTAATTAATTTCATAATTCAAGGTCAGTGAAATCTTTCTTCAATGAGGAAGACCAAAGACATTATGGTTATGATTATGATTATTATATTTTTAACCATTTCAGTGTCCCTGATTTGTAATCAGCATTAAGTACTGCTGCTCTCTTTCCTTCTTGAAACATTTTTCTCCTCCTCATCATCATTTATTTAATAACCTAGACCAACCTGAAATTCCTTCTCCTGTCTTGAATCCTTATTGAGCCATTCTTATTTAAATTTATTTTGTGGTTTTGGTCTTATTATATAACTCTGTACTTTATTTTCATAGTACACTTTACTAGGTATGTTTTATTGGGACAGGAGTTTTTATAAACCTGTCATCTAAATGTATCATTGTGTTTGTACCATTTCTCTCCTAGTTGATTAGGAGGTTTTTGCGATTAGGGATTATATATTATATCTTATCCATTTAGCCCTAGTGTATACTTTGGGAATGTTTATTGATTGATAATATTTATGCTTTTGTCCCTGACAACACCTAACACAGGGCTAGGTACTTGCTTATGGACAGGTTCAGGTAGGGACTGATGTCTTGTTTAGAACTGTGTCAGCAAGCCTTCCATAGGACATATTCTGCACCTCTTTCTAGATACACAGATGCTATTTCTATTCTCGAGGTCATGGAATCCAGCAAATTGAAAACATTTCTTGGGTCTTACTCAGTAAACTCTTTGCAGTTGAAATGGTATCTGTTTCAAATGCCACTTATAGAAGCCAATAATAATACAAGAGCTTGATCTTGACAGCAGAGAAATGTGTTAACTTTCCCAATGTGCCCTATTTACTGTAATCTTGAGTAAATTTCACTTTTTTTTTTCTTCTTTACTACCACTACTTCAAACTCTCTCATTTGAAGAGTAATTTCTTTGGAATACTGCCCAGGTTAACCAGGGGCCTCTTTTCCCATTTTGGCTCCTAATGTTGTCCTTAAACTGTCCTTAATTTCTTCTTACTTTTCTAATGCTTACTAATAATCTCTTGTTCTTTTACTCTGTTCACTCCCTCACTCATTCACTCACACATTCTTTCACACACCAGCTGTTGCCACTGACACTCCTTGTTTTACCTTTTACTAGCTATGTGATTTTGGCTTTCTCTGTGACTCAACACATCCATAAGATAGGGAAAATAACAGTTCTGCCTTATAGGGTTATTATGAAGAATAAATAGTTGTGTGTGTGTGTGTGTGTGTGTGTGTGTGTGTGTGTGTGTATGTGTGTGTACTGTCTAAGTATGTAGCACTTAGAATCCTATGGTCAAAATATCTGAGAAACCTTAAACTGAGCAGGTTAGCATTCCCTA
>NW_026057676.1:0-17746 GCF_023721935.1 Panthera uncia
CCCAGCATTAATACTACAAGTACCTTTGCGTCAGTTACCTAAGAGCCATTAGAGAAAGGGCTTCAAAGCAGTAGGCTAGCGCTAGGTCGTCTTTTGCTCCATTGATAAGACCGTCTTTGCTAGGCTCCTCAAGCCATGTAGATGGCATTTACTGAGAGCCCATGAGGCCTCAATCACTTGACTAAGCTCTGAGAATGATATCTGATTTACTCTCAAACACAATTCTTTGAGGCAAGTATTAATCTTATCCCTATTTTACAGATGAAAAGGAGAGCAGCAAATGAGAGGATAAGTAATTTGCTTGAGCTCATACAACTAGTGAATTATAGGACCAAGAGTCTTGCAAGCTCAGAGAGCTGGATTCAGCAACCCATGCTCTTAACCACTATCTTATATTGCTGACCACTTCCACCACCTTTTATCCTCATATGTGACAATGCAATAGCCAAAATTAGCGGCCATTTTCAACCTTCTATTTTTTAGGTGTCTTTAGGGGCAGGTGCTTTCCCATCCACTCCCATATAGAACTTAACTTTGCATCAACCGCTAACCTATGTTGGAGGGATCCACAGGTAAAAATTCTGTACTTCCTTGGAGCCCTCAATGTGACGTACACCCAGTGTGCTCTTGTACACACAAGAGCTTTTGAGCAGGTAAGTGGCCTTTTGAGTTACAAAAGCTAACTGGAATGGACTTCTCAGCCAGGATATCAAGGTACTTTCATGCATTACATCAAAGTCTTTCTGTGGTGTTTCTTGATCAGAAAACCAATTTAAGGGTGATTTCATCTCTTTCAACAAAATTCTTAGCTCAATTGTCTAAGGCAGAGGTTTCTCAACCTCAGCACTATTGACATTTTGAGCTGACTAATTCTTTATTTGGTGAGGGCTGTCTTGTGAATTGTAGGATATTTAGTAGCATCCCTGGCCTCTACCACCAGATGCCAGTAACAGTCCCTTCCCATGACCCCCTGTAGTTATAACAACCCATTTCTAGACATTGTTAGATGTCCCCTATGGGACAACATACCCCCAGTAGAGAAACACTGGTCAAAGGTAAAATTCTTCCTATGAAATTCCCAACAAAAAGTTCATAAAGTATGTTATTGAGCTTTATTTTTATTTCAGAAAAATACCTTCTAGCCTGATTTTGACATAAAATTTACTTGGGTTATTTTTACATATACTAAAAGACTAAGAGAAAGTAACCACTATATTTTTTTCCTCTTTTCTCTCTCTCTCTCTCTCTCTCTCTCTCTCTCTCTCTCTCCCTCTTTTTCAGTGCTTACTACTTACCCTCTTATAAGCTGGTACCTCCAAATCACATGTTCCTCATACACAACTTCATGTCAACTCCAAACCTAAAAATTCACCTGAAAAACCACCATCTCCCCCTGAACATCCCAAAGGAAACTTAAGACAATGTGTCCAACACTGAACTCATTTTCCACCTCTACAAATGTTCTCTTTGTTTCTCATTCCCAGTGTAAAATTGATGTCCAAATATTTTTCTTTATGATTTTTTAAATGGCTTCCCTATCTGTTTTCTGGCATCCTCACTGTTAGTTCAGACTTATTTACCATTAAAATTGCCACAGGAGCCTTCTGGCTAGTCCTCCTCCAGTCCATCATCTGCATTGTTGCCCAAGCCAACACTCTAAAATACAAATCTCATTCTTTTATTCCTTTAAATACAGTCCAAATCCCCTTAGCTGGGCTGGTGAAGCCCTTTATAAAGCATCCCTTGCTTTCTACCATCTTATTATAATAAATTAGTGAGGATTCCATTTGCTGCTAGGATAAAGGCATTCTGAGAACTTGAGCCAGAAACTAAATACATAAAATGTATTATATATCCTATCATATTGAAGTAATGGTTTGTGCATAGTGTAATGGACTTGAAGATGTAAGCTCCTTTAGGTGCCTTTTACATTAGAAAAGGTGAATTTCAGCACATACTCTCAGGCCTGCCAAAAACTCAATTTTATTTTCCCCATAAATGAATTTAATTTCTATTTTACATTTTCCTCCTCATTTTTCCAGGTAGAAGAAACATAATCTCAACTGGTTCAGGCTTTCTACTTTTTCCCATATATCACACCTAAGTTTTGAGAGCTTAGTTGGGTGACCACATAATTGTTAGTTTTTTAGTTTTAATTTCTTTAGTGAGAAGAACCACTATTTAAGAGTTTTGCATGAGGCAACTAATATAAATCAAGGATATCCTAGAAAAATGGAGATATATGGTCACCCTCAACTTAGGTAAGGTAGGTCTAGTAGTTGAGGGTTGTTGGAATCTGTGAACTATTCAGTAATCATCTGTCTCTACTAGATGACAGATAATATTATATCCGGATACAACAATGTCCAGAGGGGAAAAATGTTCTGCCTCATTCCTATCTGGTCTTTTGTCATCTGTCCATACGTATCTCAGCTGTTTCCACCCTCTTTTCTAGCAATAGGCATCTCTTGTCTGGCTCACTTTCAGGTCCCTCCAAACTGAGGGAGATGGACAAAAATGACCTGAATCTCCTGCACTTCACTGACATGGAACGTGACTGTCTCAGGCATTTCTACTCAATCGTGTATACGTTGTACTGCATGCAGGAAACTTCTGTCGAGCTTGCAATCCTCATGAGCTCTACCTCAAAATCCAGATGGAGTTATCCAGAGTTCTTGAATTCTGAATTTTATCTCAAGTTTCTATTGTGCACCCAACCCCCAACTAGGAAACAGACTGTGGATGAGACACAGGATTGCTTTTTAGAAATCCACCTACATCTAAGTTATTTGTCTTCTCTTTGCCCTCCCCATGCACTCTTTACCCCTCTGCAGTGAGATAGCCCAACTTGTCTATTTTCTCAGATTTGTTGTTTGTGAAATAAACATTATACCCTAGATGCAAATCTTACTGAAGCTCAAAGGTATTTTCTTTGCTTGTGTGTCTTGTCATCTTTCTCCTAACATAATAAATGCTGCTGGCAATAAGGGGGTGGGGAGCAAACTGTATAAGAAACTAGAGAGTAATACAACTCAAATTATTGATGAGTATAAAAACATATTATGTTTTCAATTACAGAAGGCAAACGAATTTGAGAGCAGAGGAAAATAATATGGGAATTGTGATGGTTGATTTTACATGTCACCTTGGTTAGGCAATGGTGACCAGTTATTTGGTCAAACACCAGTGTTGCTGTGAAGGTATTGTTTAGGTGTGATTGATATTTAAATCGGTAGACCTTGAGTAAGTCCTATTACCCTCTATAATGTGGGGGAGCACCAACTCTTCAGTTGAAGACCTATTTACTGAAAGAGAAGGAATTCTTCTCAAGACTGCAATATAAGAGCCCTGCCTGACTTATCAGTCTGTTGCCCTTTCCTTCAGATTTCAGTTAAAAAAAAAAAAAGTAGATTTTAGCACTAAAAAAAGTAGTAAAATTAATTTTAATAATAAATTTTATTTAACCCTATGAATCCAAAATATCATTGCAACATGTAAGTTATATAAAAATAATGTATGAGATATTTTATAGTCCTTTTTTTCATACCAAATCTTCAAAACTCTATTCATATTTTACATGTATGGGACATCTCAATATGGGCTAGCTATAATGTGGCTAATGGCTAACATACAGGACAGAGCAGATCTAGACCAAAACACGTATGAAAAAGAATTAAGGAGGCATTTTGTGCATTATCATGGATTTAGAGATTATTAGAACAGGTAAATTTATTTGAAGTTTAATCCTTTGATTTGACTCCATTACACAAATAAAAAAACTGAAACTCATAGAAGTAAAATGATTATGTGGAAATCATTCAGTTAATCAGACTGGCAGAAAGAAGACAGCAACCCAAAATTTCTTATTTTCATCATTAGCCATTAAATAAAAATTTTAAAAGAACAATATATGATAGGAAGCTATATCATAGCTTCAAGCAATCAAATACTCCAATCAAATGAGCTTAAACAATATCTTAGATAATCTTGTTACCTAACGTAACAAGATTCCTACCTTGGTTGCTTCAGAGGCTCCACAGGGTCATCAAAAGTTCCAGTTCTTTCCATCCTTCTGCTCTGCCATCTTCTATATGGCAGCTTTGCCCTCAGCTGGCCCCTCATGGTTTCAAGCTAGCTGTATTAATTCCAGACAAAATCTCCAGTGAGAAAGACGTGTTAAGGGTGAAAGGCACTGTCTCTTTTCATGTCTCCTTTGTAGGAGGGAGTAAACTTTTTTGAGAAGCTTCTAAACAGAATAATTCTCTTGTTTCAATGACTGGGACTGGAAACATGCATATTCCAAAACTAATCGCCAACAAGATAAATAAGATTAACAGAATTCTAGATGATTTATTTGAAAGTAGAATGGATTTGGGGAGGGGAGACCAATGGCTACCACAACTCTGATTAAACTGAATAGCTGAAAAACCAATTGTAGTGAAAATATAGTTATATTCACAACCCCAGAATTCTATAGAAAGCTGTCTTTTTTTAGCCCCAAACTCCATTTTGATGTAATAAACTAATGGCTCAACAAACACACATGAAATGACATGCTGCTATTTCTTAACCCAAACCCCAGAATTATAAGAAAGAAAGTTCTAGTTATGTTAAACCAGAGATCTGACAAGTCTTTATTGAGGGCTTAGTATGCAGCAGGTACTGGTTTAGTCATTGCCACATGTACCACGTTTGATCCTTATGGCTACCCAGTGGAAGGACTGTTTTTGTTTTTTTTTTTTCAACCTTGATTTTTTTAAATTTTTAAATGTAATTAATTTACTTAGTTTTTCAAGTTTTATTTAGAAATAATTGATATACATCACTATAAATTTAAGACAAACAGCACGATGGTTTGATTTATATACATTGTGAAACAATGACCACAACAGGTTCAGCTAATTGAAATGACTGTTAAAATCATGTCCCTAATAGCTTGGGTCTTAAAGAAGTTAGTGATTCCTGTTTGAGGTTATATGGAGCCCATTTACTTTTTTTTTTTTGAGAGAGAGAGAGAGCGAGCTTGAGCGGGGGAGAGGAGCAGAGGCTCCATGCTCAGCACAGGACCTGACACGGGGCTGGATCCCACACCTCTGGGATCATGACCTGAGCTGAAATCAAGAGTAGGTTGCTCAACTGACTTAGCCACCCAGGTGCCATGAGCCCATTTTCTAATCCAAGTGTTTTACTCTAAGTCCAGTGCTATTTCTACTCTACTAATCGACTATTAAACTAGTAAATTTTGTCAGCATAGCAGCTTAGGTTAGGAGACAGCACTATTATTTTCTCTTCTAATTATTATAAATAAACTTTGTGAAAACTTAATCAGAAGAGATTCCATAAATAAATCACAAATGGAGTACAATTATAGGAGAAGCATACTATAAAGCAGAGGTTGGCAAACTACAGCCCAACTGCTGCCTGGTTTGTAAATAAAGTTTTACTGGAACACAGCCACTTATTTACCTTTTTTTTTCCGTGACTGCTTTCTCTCTACACAGGCAAAACTAAACAGTTGCAACAGAAATCCTATAACCTGAAAAGCTGAAAATATTTACTATCTAACCCCTTATAGAAAGTGTCTCAACCCCTCATCTAAAGGAAAACTCTTAGAATTTGAAATCAAGAGACCTGAATTTGAAATCTAATTCTGACTAGATTTAGTGGTTGTATACTCTGGGCATTTCATTTAACCTTTCCAAATTCAGTTTCCTTCTCTGAAAAGTAAGAATCATGCCTAATTCAAGAAATTTTGAGGGGTGCCTGGGTGACTCAGCCAGTTGAGCCCAACTCCTGATTTCAGCCCAGGTCATGATCTCATGGGCATGAGACTGAGCCTGTGCATTGGGCTTTGAGCTGGGTGTGGGGCTTGCTTAAGATTCTCTCTCTCCCTCTCCCTCTTCCCCTCTTCCCTCAAAAAATGAAAGAAAAAATAAAAGACATTTAAAAAGAAATCTTGAGAATTATATAAGTAAATGTATATGACAATGGTTTGTGATCCAAAAGTTGTAGCCAGTGCATAATAAATATGAAGAGTAGTTTTGTCAAGTCTCAGAGAAAAGATAAAGGAAAGTCTCATTTCTCTGCTATTTTGAAGTTTTCCTGGCACTAAAGTGGATATATAAGTGGATATTTGAGGCCAAATGGGAATTAAATTAAAAAAAAAAAAAATGGGATGTTTTGCTTCCCAAGACAGCACTATTTGTTTGACTGAACAATAGCCGACTGTGAAGAGTTCAGGGACACCAGGGTAAGGTAATGGGCATATCTCTGTAGTGGCTGCTTATAGATGGTTAAAGAATAGATAGGAAGCCAATGGACACATGTTGGTAGTAAAATTGGCCAAGCAAATGATGCAGAGCCTAGATGACTGCCTAAGGATATTTTAAAATTAGTTTCTAAATATAAAGACATTAAATTATATTGTCTTTTCTACCAATAAAATGTGTACAATTACCAATTATAGTGGATGCACTGTCAGAAGGTAATAACATTTAGACTATGAGTTTTAAAAGCAATAATGTCACATATAGTAATTTTAAAAACTACTTCTTGTGGTCTACCTTCATTTATGATGCACTCATGTAAATTTCTTCCTTGCTATTGACCTTGATCACAATACGAAAAACAGTCATCCTTCTATTTTTAAGCCTTGTCAGCAAATATCTTCCTCTTTTGTTCTAGGCCACCCTGGATTATGGAGAAAAAAAAACACACACAAAAAAAAAACCAGTAAGATATGGAGCAAATTATAGAAAAAAAGGCCATTTACACTGCTATTCTGACTGCTATTACCAGCAATAACTATCATCTCTAAGCTTTTCAACAATGAGTCCACACCAATAAGTGGAAACACTTTTTATAAGTGCTGTATAGTAATACCTGACATGTATATAGCACCTTTCATCTGTAAGAATCCCAAAGTGCCATGTGGAGTATCCTGGAATCACTTCATCTACTAGAGAAATACAACAATCTCTGGAGTACAAAGCAGCAACCTTTCCATACACATAATAGTCCCAGTCTTGGCTTGGGGAGATGGCAAGAGTACATATGTTTTACACTTCTAGCCCCTCCAGACCAACATGCCTTACACTCTTGCTTCATTTGCACAACATGTGGACCCAGAGATAAACTCCTCCATTTCTACTTTTTCTGTGGGAAAAACTGGGAAGGCTGACTCTTGAAAACCTTGGGGACCTAAGGAAACCTTTTCTAAGTGCAGATTTGTTTTGACTGCTCCTTATTTACAGCAGAGTTTGTGGAAATTAATTAAAACAGCACAATTGTAGAAATAGTAGAATATTAGAAATAGTTTGAAGCCTGAGCCAGTTTGATGCCAGTTTCTGTTACTTCCAGCTGTAGATTTGGGGAAAGTTTCTTAATTTCTCTCAGCCTCATTTTTAAAAATGCAGATGCTAATACCTACTCCAAAATGAGCTTACAAATTTAAAGTGACTGTCAGAGTAGTCAGGATAGTGTAGGCACACAATAAAAGTCTTCTTCTTCATTTCCACAATGTATATCCGTAGGAAACATTCCAAGTTTGCTGGTTAAATCATGGGGGTTAAAGAGAGCAAAGTTTCTATTATTTCTTAAAAAGTTAACTTTAGTAATGGTAATACTACAGATTAGGAGTCACGAATTTGATTTAATAATCTTTGGCTGTGTCAGTTATTTGATTCCTCCAAATAACTCTGTCTACTTAAAAGAAAAACATAATATCCCCTACTCTCCTCACTGAAGACTTAGGATAAATTGAATACTGCTTGCAACACAGCTCTGCTTCCTCAGAAAATGGTGCCATGGAAAGACAACGCAACATTACTCTGATTAGGATTGTTGACCAAGACCAGATTTGAAAGAACTAATGAGTAGAAAGGAAAGATTTAGAAAGGTTATATTGGAGCACAGGGGTTGCTCAGTCAGTTAAGCTGACTCTTGATCTCGGCTCAGGTCATGATCTTTCAGTTTGTGAGATGAGCCCCATGTTAGCGCAAAGCCTGCTTAGGATTCTCTCACCACCCCCCTCTCTCTCTGCCCCTTCCCCCACACACATGCACACACTCTCTTTCTCTCCCAAAATAAAGAATAAACTTTAAAAAAATAGAAAGGTTATATTAAAGTCACAGATGAAAAGAAGTACATATCCTATCTTGAAATTATCCCCATCTCTTCCCTACCCCTCACTGTAAAAGTTCAGAAGGATGTAGAAAACCAATAGAAGGTAAGCCACCTACTTTTTCTAGACTATGTAGCATATTCATTAAGCAGATATTTATTAAGAACCTATTATGTGCAAAGTATGGCAATATTTCATTCTCGGACCAAACTAAAAGATATTCAGCTCAACTAATATTCCTTGATATCTGCTATGAGCCAAGTACCATGCTTAGATTTAGAACTAATGAGCTAAAAGAAAAAAAAAAGGAAAGAAAACAAAGCACTTCATCCTCAAAGAAAAGATGTCCATAGATAGATACAGCTATGTCATAGAAGGCAAGATGTAAAATGTATGACATAATTGTAAAAAAGCATGAGCTTTGAAATTGGCTAATTGCTTAAAAGACAGCCTCACCATTTATTAGCTATTTGACTTTCTCTAAATTCTGTTTCCTTATACTTAATTTGCAGAGATATTTTAAGCACAGGATAAATTTATATGTGAAAGTCTGGCTTGGCCTACAGTATTCACACAATGTATATTAACTTTAAAAATACTATAAAATATTGTAATTATTATGTACAAATAATTAGAAACATAATGAATTTAAAGCAGGGACTCCCAATGGGGGATGATTTTGTCCCTTAAGGACTTTTGGTGATATCTGAAGATATTTTCAGTTGTAGAACTTGGGGAGGTGGAGGGAGACTACTGTCTAGCAGATAGAAAACGGCCAGGGATGCTGTTAAACATCCTGCAATAAACAGGACAGCCTTCTACAATAAAGAATTATCCAGCCCCAAATGTCAATAGTCCCAAGGTCAAGAAACTCTGATTTAGAGAAAAGAATCTATCTATCTATCTATCTATCTATCTATCTATCTATCTATCATCTATGCTTTCATCCATGTTTCTATCAGTCAAAAGTGGTTTTGTCAGCTAAACTAATTTAATTGCTGTTAGGTTGATTGAAAATAAAAAGCAAACTACATCTTCTAAAGTGAAGTTCAGAACAGATATGAATCCTAGAGGGTGAGAACAGAACATAAAATCCAGAAAAAATCTTGGTACTGCTGGTGATCAATAATTAAAGTCCATTATTATTAAGACATTAAGCTTAGAAATAAGGGTATTGCTACTGGAAAGTGCAACAATATTAGTGATATTTGCTACTCTGCCATGAAGGAAGAACAGGGAAAAAAAGGAAGAAAAAAAAAGAAAAAAAAGAAGAAAGAGTCAAAACAGAGGCCAGTAGAGCCAGGGAAACTCATATGGAGAGTGACATGTTTAAAACCCAGCCTCAGGATCCTGCTGCTTTACTAAAGGGAAAATGAGAAAACCTGAAGAACCACAGAAAAAAATTTCTGGTCTGTCTCCTTGGGGAATGGGGCTTCTATTCAAGTAAATAATTCTTTTATGATATAGACAGTGAGAAAGAGAAAGATGTAACAATGCAATATCTCCCATGGGGCAGATGGTAGGTAGAGAGGCTGTGAGACAACTGGTAGCCAAATGTCTGCTTTGGGAGGACAGGGAGGCCCAGGGAAGCAGCCAGGAGCCAAAGGGAGTGCAGTGGAGTCTAACCTGGAAGGGAGTCAATGTATAAGGAGGGAGCAGGCTCAGTGGATTGTGTCTTGTGTAACCACAGTGAAAAAGGTTGCAGAAGAGAAAAAAAATCTGGCTAATTTAAGGAGTGTTGGACAAAGGAGAAGTGATCTATATTATAAGGTTTCTCCCCAGGGCCCAGTGCCCTAGTATATAGTACATGGAAATTGAGAGTAAACGTAGAGGTAATTCCTAAGTGCCATTAGAATACACCCAGAAGAGGACAAGCATCCCAGCCATCTGAGACAGTAGGACTAAGCCACTCCTCGAAGTATTGCAGTCTAGAGACTTTTCACCCACTCATTGTGCTTTTGGAAGAGTAGGTAATCAGATTCAGCAGGTTTAATTATAATTAGTTCTCAAATTCACATTTCTTAAGAATGTACAAAGGCAGCAAATATTGGGCTTCTGCTGTGAGCTGATACAGGCCCCAGTATTTGAAATTAGAGTTGGTGGTAGAGTGAAATGTGGTACGATGCTGATGGTGGCATAGGGCAGGACATAGGGAGACAGGCACAAATAACCTATTAAACTGCAGGATATAATAAAATAAATATTTAAAGTACACACAAGACACTGAATCTAGAGAAGAAAAAGACCCCAAAAATAGACCCACATAAACATAGTCAACTGATCTTTGACAAAAAAACAGAGGCAATACAATGAAGCAAATGCAGTGTCTTCAACAAATGGTGTTGGAACAACTGGACATCCACATGCAAAAAAGGGAATGTAGACACAAACCTTACAGCATTCACTAAAACTATCTTGAAATGGGTCATAGACCTAAATATAAAATGCAAACCTATAAAACTCCTAGAAGATAACATAGGAGAAAATCTACACGACTTTGGGTATGATGATATCTGTATAGATTCAACAATAAAGATAAGATCTGTGAAATAAATAATTGTAAAGCTGGACTTCATTAAAATTAAAAATGTCTGCTCTATGAAAGACAGTATTAAGAGAGTGAGAAGACAAGTCATAGACTGGGAGTAAATATTTGTAAAAGACATATTTGATAAAGGACAGTTATCCAAAAAAATATAAGAACAAAAAAACCAAAATCTCTTAAAACTCAACAATAAGAAAACAAACAATGCTATTAGAAAATGGGCCAAAGACATTAACAAGACACCTCACCAAGGAAGGTATGTAGATGAAAAATAAGCACATGAAGAGTTGTTCCATATCATAGGTGATCAGGTAAATGAAAATTAAAACAATAATAAGGAACCACTATAAACACCTATTAGAATGGTCAAAATCTGGAACACTGATAACAGGAACTTTCACTCATGGGTTTTGGGAATGCAAAATGGAATAGTCACTTTGGAAGATAGTTTGGTAGTTTCTTACAAAACTAAACAAATTCTTAACATACTGTCCAGCAGTTACCCTCCTTGATATTATCCAAAGGAGTTGAAGGTCCACACAAAAACCTGGACAAAGATGTTTATAGCAGCTCTATAGCTGCACAAGGATGTTTGCCAAAACGTGGAAATGATCAAGAAGTCCTTCAGTAGGTGAATGGATAAACTTTGGTATATCCAACAAAGGAATATTACTTAGTGCTAGAAAGAAATGAACTATCAAACCATGAAAATACATAAAGGAACCTTAAATGTGTATCACTAAGTGAACGAAGCCAATCTGAAAAGTTGAAAAATATTATAGTTGAAAAATATTCCAACTATATGACATTCTGGTAAAAGCAAAACTATAGAAATAATACAAAAAATCAAAAAATATACAAAAAATATATTATAGTTGAAAAATATTCCAACTATATGACATTCTGGTAAAAGCAAAACTATAGAAATAATACAAAAAATCAGTGATTGCCAGGAGAAGGAGGGGTAGTGGGGTGGGCAAGAAATAGAGGATTTGGTGGGACAAAGAAAATTCTGTGTATGATACTGTAGTAATGGATACATGTCATTATACATTTCTCCAAATGTACAACATCAAGAGTGAACCATAAGGTAAATGTGGACCTTGGTAATTATGATGTATCAATGCAGGTCCATCAGTTGTAACAAATGTACCACTCTGGTGGGGGATGCTGATGATAGTGGAGGCTATGTTTGTGTCAGGGCAGAGGATATATGGGAAACCTATGGACCTTCCTTTCAATTTTGTCGTAAAACTAAAGCTCCTCTAAAAAATCCAAGTGCTGATAGGGGCGCTTGTACCCCAATGTTTATAGCAGCACTCTCAACAATAGCCAAATTATGGAAAGAGCCTAAATGTCCATCAACTGATGAATCGATAAAGAAATTGTGGTTTATATACACAATGGAATACTACTTGGAAATGAGAAAGAATGAAATATGGCCCTTTGTAGCGACATGGATGGAACTGGAGAGTGTGATGCTAAGTGAAATAAGCCATACAGAGAAAGACAGATACCATATGGTTTCACTCTTATGTGGATCCTGAGAAACGTAACAGAAACCCATGGGGGAGGGGAAGGAAAAAAAAAAGAGGTTAGAGTGGAAGAGAGCCAAAGCATAAGAGACTCTTAAAAACTGAGAACAAACTGAGGGTTGATGGGGGGTGGGAGGGAGGGGAAGGTGGGTGATGGGTATTGAGGAGGGCACCTTTTGGGATGAGCACTGGGTGTTGTATGGAAACCAAGTTGACAATAAACTTCATATATTGAAAAGAAAAATCCAAGTGCTGAAAAAATAGCTAAAAGAGGCATCTTGATGTTTTCCAAGCTAAAACATATATTATATATTATAAAGCATCAATAATTAAAACAGTGTGGTATTGACTCAGGATTAGACAAATTGATCAATGGAATAGAACAAATCTCCAGAAGAAAGCCTAGGTATATAGGGAGATTTAAAATATGATAATAATGATATCTCAAATCAGTGAGGTGAAAATGGACATTTTAATAAAGGGCATTAGCATCACTGGGTAGCCATTTAGGAAAGATAATATTCTATCTGTGCCTCATATTGTATATCAGTATAAACTCTGAATGTACTGAAGTATTTTAATGTTTTTAATGTTTATTTATTTCTGAGAGTGAGAGAGAGAGAGACAGAGAAAGACAGAGTATGAGCAGGGGAGGGACAGAGAGAGAGGGAGACACAGAATCTAAAGCAGGCTCCAGGCTCTGAGCTGCCAGCACAAGCCTGATGTGGGGCTCGAACTCACAGACTGCAAGATCATGACATGTGCCAAGCTTGGACACTTAAGTGACTGAGCCACCCAGGCTCCCTGCACTGAAATATTTTAAATGTAAAAATAAAATAATAAACGTATTTATAGAATGGATGTGTGAATTCTTTCATAAACCGAAATTAGGAAACTATGTCTTGCATGGCAAACAAAACTAAAGCCAGAAGCCAATTCAAAAAGAAATCAGCAACTGGGAAAAACATTTGCAACCCTTAGAAAATGGGGGATGGGGGTGGGGAATGAATAACATTTCCAAAGAACCCAAAAGAAAAACAGCTAAAAGATCTAAATAGAGACCCCCCAAAAAAAAAGAAAAAGAAGAAAAGAAATACAAATGGTCCCTAAGCATGAAACAAGAGCACGATTTCACTTAGAGAGACTACATTGACATTCTGTCTCTCAACTACCATATGGCCAAAATTCCAAAAGTGTTCACAGCACACATTGTTGGCCAGACCGTGAGAAAAGAGGGGCTCTCCTGTCATGCTGGTTCGGAGTACAAAATGATACACCTAGAAAAGGAAAATCTTCACTGCGTTTGGCAATGTCTACCAAAATTACAAAAGCATTTACCCACTGAACCAGAAATCTTACTTTGGAGACTCTCATTCTGGCATTGCTTGAAATAAGAAAAGATTGTGCAAGACAGGGAGAAAAAGTGAAATACATGTTCATATTCACTTGTATTTAGATAAAGTAACATCAAAAGGTTGAACAAAAAAGAAAATGGTTATCTATAGGGGAGATTTCTTAATATCTGCCTTTCATATCATTTTTATTTTGTAAATCTATTAATTATTTAAAAACCTCAATTAAACATTTATTTCTAGAGTATTGCAATTTTTAAAATCCAACCAGTCTGCTGCCATCCTAACCACTTTCAAAAACTTTTTGATCAAAACATAAACCTATTGCATCAGATGAAAACTATTTTTTCATTGCCTTCAGGAAAAAAAAAAAGTCTCAATTCCATATGTGGCATATAAGACCCTTCCTGATTTGTTCTTCCATATATCAGTGTCTACGTACTTTCTTTGTCTTCATCCAGCAGATCTCATTTTTAACTTGCCGCTCTGGGCAGTTTCTTTCCCATCTTTCCTCTCTCCCCCACACTGGTTTACATTTCTCAGTCATGTTTCCAAGTCATATTCTCTTTGTTTTTTTTTTTCTCCTTCCTTTGCCTGAGTCCCTGGAGGGTAACGTAGTACATCTTAGTCTCTAGTCTTTGGCACACAGTAGGCATGTTTATCCTGCATCTGGATGGGTGGCATAGACAGTGTGCCAGTTAGTAAGTTACTGTTTCTCAGCACCACATCCACCCTTCTCTACCCTACTTTGGGTTCCTGTGGGGTGGAAGGGTGCAAACGACGTATTTCTGCTTTGCCAGTGGCTCCTTCCTGGGTGCGTCCAACAGCAGTTGCCAGATGGAGACTGCAAGGCTGCTGTGGAGAGAAGGGACTTGCTCCTTCCTTCCTATGGGTTTCCTTTCTTGTCAGTGGCCCCTCAGCCTCATTTCTTCACCCCAGTAAGCACCCATGTTCTGGTAACAGCAGCTGAATCCTGTTAGTTTTTCCCATACTCGAAAAACCAGCACATGACATCTCTCAAAATCCCCGGCTTCAGCTGAGTAGCACCACCTCCTCAGAGGTCTGACTCTCACATCCACAGGGCTCCAAGCTTTTAAGTTGGAATAATTATAGCCTCTTCCCTTGGTTCCCTCGACCAAAGGGCTTGAAGCTGCTCTTTGCAGTTGCTACCTTCGTAATACCTCAGAGTTCTTTTGCCTTTTCGGTTTTTCAAAACCTAACAAACCTTTATATCAAATTCTCTCTGTTAAAATAGCCAGTGTGGCTTCTGTCTCTTGCCTGGAGCCTGGGTGAAGCTGTTCATGCTCAGCATATCTACACCTGTTCCTGCTGTGACCTCAGACGGGATTTCTCCTCACCACTTGCTGCACCAATGAGTCCTGGGGTAATTAACGCCTCTGGTTCTGTACCACCTCCACAGAATCCTCCACATATTGAATAAGCTGATGGTTTCGCTATCTGGGGCTCAGTGGAGAGAAGGACCAGATCTCAGCAGTTTCAAGCATGGCTTCTCTTCTCTGTCTTTTGCTATTTTGTTCTAATTCCTATCTCAAAGGACCCACACTCATTTTGGTTTAATTCAAGTGTCCAAGTACCCTCTACCCTTGACCATTTTATCTGTCTCCTTCAGGTATCCCATGTTTCACAAAATATGCAGTTTTTGAAAATTTTCTCATACATAACAAGCACAGCAGAGGGACAGTAACCATAGTACACAGTATTTATTAAGCATTTATCATAAACCATAAAGGTGAGAGATCCTCCTTTAATCCTCAAATCAATCTTATTTTATAGGTGAGAAGGCTGAGACAAAGACAAGTACAATCATTTTCTCAGGGCCTTAGACAAAACCAAGATTTGGCCCAAGGCAGACTGACCTATCGCTTCCTTAATAACCATCAGAGTAACATTAACTAGGGAGATATCAGTTGATTTTCAAAAGACAATGGGGCTATGAAATCTTAACTAGAATTACATTGGGGTAGGTGTGCATGTAGAAGGTATATAAGCTCTAGATTTTGAGTGGCATGAATATTTAGAATTTGGGAAAGAAAAAAAAAATCATCTGTGAGGCTTTTCTGCAACATTGTAAAACCAGAGGTCAAGAGTGGGGGAAGGGAGGCACTGTCATAGAGAAAAATATATACAACTGCCCATTTCTCTTGGCAGTACCTGGATGATTGCTAGCTCCTGGCATTAATCACCTGTCAGAAATTACCTTCCCCACACCTGACACCCCTACCTTGACAATTTTTGCCTCCTTGCTCATGAGTGATGGGATGATGGTTAGGCCCTATCCATCATGCATTTTGATCAGACTGTCATTCCTAGGTGACTCACATATCCTGGCTGGGACTAGGCCCCAAAGATGTCAGCCCCAAAGTGATATCTTGTGATGGTTGGGTACATGGTTCTGGGAGCAGATTGATGGTAATCAGGGTTTGCTGTATGTCAGCACCAGGTTGCCTGCTATGACACATGAGCTGTGCACTCATATACAAGTACAGTGTATAGATGATGCTGGCCTGGGCATACCTCTTTAGCATAAGGATGAGCCTAATTGGATAAGTGCTCAGCTGTGCCTCTTTTGAGGTCAAGGACGGGTCAGAGAAGGACAGAATTCTAAACTAGTAAGAAGGCAGAATTTCTATGTTGTGTGAACAAATGACTCATAATGCCTATTGATGCCAACCTTGGAAACACAAGAATTGAAAGTGTTAGAGAAGGTCTATAGGACTCTGAAGACCAAAACCCCAATGTAGAAAGATGGGGAGAGTGAAATCAGAAACATCCAAGAATGGACCTTGCTTTCAGAAGAAATAACAGTTTGCAGTTAGCATTATATGCTTTGGGTAATTAATTTCATAATTCAAGGTCAGTGAAATCTTTCTTCAATGAGGAAGACCAAAGACATTATGGTTATGATTATGATTATTATATTTTTAACCATTTCAGTGTCCCTGATTTGTAATCAGCATTAAGTACTGCTGCTCTCTTTCCTTCTTGAAACATTTTTCTCCTCCTCATCATCATTTATTTAATAACCTAGACCAACCTGAAATTCCTTCTCCTGTCTTGAATCCTTATTGAGCCATTCTTATTTAAATTTATTTTGTGGTTTTGGTCTTATTATATAACTCTGTACTTTATTTTCATAGTACACTTTACTAGGTATGTTTTATTGGGACAGGAGTTTTTATAAACCTGTCATCTAAATGTATCATTGTGTTTGTACCATTTCTCTCCTAGTTGATTAGGAGGTTTTTGCGATTAGGGATTATATATTATATCTTATCCATTTAGCCCTAGTGTATACTTTGGGAATGTTTATTGATTGATAATATTTATGCTTTTGTCCCTGACAACACCTAACACAGGGCTAGGTACTTGCTTATGGACAGGTTCAGGTAGGGACTGATGTCTTGTTTAGAACTGTGTCAGCAAGCCTTCCATAGGACATATTCTGCACCTCTTTCTAGATACACAGATGCTATTTCTATTCTCGAGGTCATGGAATCCAGCAAATTGAAAACATTTCTTGGGTCTTACTCAGTAAACTCTTTGCAGTTGAAATGGTATCTGTTTCAAATGCCACTTATAGAAGCCAATAATAATACAAGAGCTTGATCTTGACAGCAGAGAAATGTGTTAACTTTCCCAATGTGCCCTATTTACTGTAATCTTGAGTAAATTTCACTTTTTTTTTTCTTCTTTACTACCACTACTTCAAACTCTCTCATTTGAAGAGTAATTTCTTTGGAATACTGCCCAGGTTAACCAGGGGCCTCTTTTCCCATTTTGGCTCCTAATGTTGTCCTTAAACTGTCCTTAATTTCTTCTTACTTTTCTAATGCTTACTAATAATCTCTTGTTCTTTTACTCTGTTCACTCCCTCACTCATTCACTCACACATTCTTTCACACACCAGCTGTTGCCACTGACACTCCTTGTTTTACCTTTTACTAGCTATGTGATTTTGGCTTTCTCTGTGACTCAACACATCCATAAGATAGGGAAAATAACAGTTCTGCCTTATAGGGTTATTATGAAGAATAAATAGTTGTGTGTGTGTGTGTGTGTGTGTGTGTGTGTGTGTGTGTGTATGTGTGTGTACTGTCTAAGTATGTAGCACTTAGAATCCTATGGTCAAAATATCTGAGAAACCTTAAACTGAGCAGGTTAGCATTCCCTA
>NW_026057677.1:0-17736 GCF_023721935.1 Panthera uncia
GCTGTGATCCAACTCCTTCAATGCACATATGGGGAAACTGAGGCCCACTCAGGACGGGAACCCAGCCTTGGAGGGGCAGCACTGGGGAGAGAACCCAGGTGCCCAAGCTCCCAGTTCAGGGCTCCTTCTGCCACACTCTGCCAGAGCAACCAGAATGGAACTGTGGGCAGGGGAGGAGGGCGGGGCCGGCCGGAAAAGGCCAGAGCTGAGGCAGGCCCCAGCCCCATTAGCAAGCTCGGCCAAGCTGGAAACCCTGCCGGTGTCATTGAGCTCAAGGGCACATCAACCCGGATGAGGCGTGCCTGAGTTATTCCACACGATGACTTAGAGTCGATTAACAAAGATCCCGTGGCGGAAATCACACTCGCCTTCCAAAGCGATGCCTGTGCAATTTGAGCCATTGCCACACGAGTCCGGAATGAAATACAGGCCGAGGAGTGGGGTCTGAAACCAGGGGCCTCCACTTTTGCCGAGGACGATTCATCCTGGCTTATTCTCTTTCCCTCAACGGAAACTCATTTAAAAACTTGAGAGAGAAATGAGAGCTTTCTTTGAAAGCCTAACGCGAGGCTCCGATCTAATCCTCCTGCAGAAGTTATTGCTGTCAGGACCTGGCGTGTCCTTCACAGCGCGAAGAAATTACACGTTGCACTGGCTGCTGAAAGACCCGCACAGGGGAATGCACGGAAAGCTTTCTCGTTTTCTTTTTTTCTCTCCTTCAAAAGGACCATTTTGCACATTTTAAACAAAGACGGAAAGTGGCGAGGGGAAATCAATTCGTCTTCCGCTTGATTTCCCAGAGGCTGGAGGTCCGGCCACCTTCCGGGTGACAGACGCGGAGACACTGCGTGGCCTGGCCGGCCGGCCTGCCTGCTGGCACCCATCAGCTCGCCTCACCCCCCCTGAACAAAGCTCTAAGGGAGAGAGTTCACCAGGCCCCTTGGGAGACGAAGAAGCTGCTCTGGGGGAAGCGGGGGGACCTGCCAGGCAGCTGGAGGCAGAGTGGGGGCCTGCCTCACTGCAAACTCTAGACTGTGCACGTCTGTTTCTGCAGGCATTCCGGGTCCACTTGCTTCTTGACCGACATTGAGGCACGAGTATGAAGGAGAGGAGGAGGAGAAAAATCCAAGCCCAGAGCGAATTCTAATTTCCAAGTGTTGAAGGTGCCACCTGAGAACTTCAGCGAACACTGAGCCCAGAGGAAAGTCCTGTCATCTCTTCAGAGGCGATGAATGCATTACTGCTCATTAAGACACTGTCGGTGGCACCGGAGGCAGCTCGTGAGTGGGCTGGAGCCGTGACGTCTACTGGCCCCCATCAGGCCCCGAGGGTCTGCCCACATCATCCCGGTTCCTCGCTTCCCTGGGCCCCCACACACTTCAGACTTGTCCCTTGATAGGTAGCATTCATAGAAGAGTAAGGACCGTATAAATATTTCCACACGTCACAGGAGCCATCAGCTCCCGCTTCCTATTATATAGCATGCTTGTCAATGTTGTGCGGTGGGTCAGGCCGTGCCACGCAAGCACTGGGGTCTGTGCCCCCGACTGGATGCCATCGAGACCCCGAGGGGGTGACCACGAGCCCATGAAGATCACAGACACCGAGAAGAACCCTGGCTTGGATGCTGGGTGGAAATCCAGCCAGGGACCCCAGCCAGCCCTATGCCCTCCTGCAGGGCCAGGACTGGGACGGGTACCTCTGTCCACGGGTCACACTCAGGGGGAAAGCAGGACACACCCAAGTTCAAACCCTGAGGCTCGCACCTGCTACCCGCCTCATCTTCCTTCCTGACGCGCTTCCACAGACGTACAATGTCACCATGATCGGCTATGCATCACGGGACCAAGGAAATGGGCAGAAACACTGTGGCTCATGAGGTGTTCCCCACGGACTCCCCACGGACTCCCCCCAGTGCCTGGACCGGGACCAGGCACATGACAGGCACCGATCTTTGCGAGATGAATGCGTTAGTTACAGGTACAAAGTGCTTGGCGCACAGTAGGGCCTTCCCCGCTGCTCTTATAATCACATGATTATAAGATCCTTCTGTTGGAACGACTTGGTTTGAAACATAAAGAATTGGTGAGAAGAAAGAAACCCTAAGTTTAACTCGGGTAAACACTCCTAGGGGCAACCCAGCCAAAACTGAAACGAAGGCCCCTTGCAGAGTTTTAGGGGGTGTGAGCAGAATTCCGCACAGCCCTCCATGCATTGTGGGGACATAATAGGCTCCACAATGGGCCCCACAATGGGCCCGGTGCGTGAGCTCCGCGGCTGCCTTCCAGAGACAGACGCTCAGAAGCCGAAACACCCAGAAGCCATTCTTGCATCCCGAATGTGTATCAATAGGAAAGAAAGAAACATTTTCTATGAGCTAATTGAAAAACTCCTGTGGGCTTTCTTGTCTCTGTGATTAAGGGAAATGAGAATGTTGCTAATTAGCAGCTGGAAAATGCCAAAGAAATGTGTAAACGTCCTTCAGAAACAACCGTCTGAGAGAAGCTGCTAGGATCTGTCACAGATTGTCAACGCTCCATGAAAAACTTCCCTGGCAGGTTACAGAAGAGGCAAGGGGGAACCGGATCCCAATCTCCACCTCGAGGTGCAGAGGTCTCTGCACAGGTGATGGGAAGCAGAGACACCAGGGCTCAAGGTGCCTTCAGGACACCTTCTGGGGCAAAAGCGACTCTTGCAGGGCCTGTCACACGGGCTGCTGCTGGTACGTCCATAGTGTGCTAGGCTTGTCCTGTGGGATGTCTGCACTGGGCACCGTGTCCCATTCCATAAGGGCCACAAAGCAATGAGACATGCGAGCAAAGGGCCAGTCCACAGGCAAGAGAGAAGGGCTATAGCTCTACTAGAACCATCTGTAAAATGGGGACATTAATATTTGTCTTGATTGGAGAATCCTAGCATCTGTTGCTGAGAGGGACTGCACAGGGAACTGCAGAATTGTAGGACTAAACAGGGGCTCACAGGTCACCTGGGGAAACTTGCCTCTGATGCTGAAATCCAATCTCTAGTCTTCCAGACAAGGGTCCCAGCTCCCATTTGGTTGCCTCCAGAGACGGGGCACTCACTACCTACAGAGGCAGCCCAGTCCAACACGGGCTCTTCAAAGCATTTGTTCTTGGAGGAAAGTTCTCTCTCTGGCTGCAGGTTTATCCTCAGGGCTTACTCAAAACGTATGGTGCGAGGTAAATATGAGTAAAGGGGTCCCCAAGTATTGTTGGCACTGTGCACATTTTTCTGAACTGCAACTTCCCTCTTCTTTATTTTTTTTAATGTTTATTTTTGAGAAAGAGAGAGAGCGAGCGAGCACGAGTGGGGGAGGGGCAGAGATAGAGAGGGAGACACAGAATCTGAAGCAGGCTCCAGGCTCTGAACTGCCAGCACAGAGCCCGACGTGGGGCTCGAACTAGTGAACTACAAGACTTGAGCCAAAGTTGGACACTCAACTGACTGAGCCACCCAGGGGCCCTGAAACTTCCCTCTTCCTGATAACAGGGGAGTTATTTTTAATTTCCAGAAGTAAAGCAAAGCAAGGCATATCTCAAGCAGTCAGAATTATTTACGATTTGAGCTTTTCCTTTTAATATGAAGGATGTGACAGCAAATACTCATTTACATGGCAGGAGGGATGGCCAGGGAATTATTCTTTCTTTCATAAAGGGAACAAAAATGCTCAGGGGACAGCTTCCTATGATCTCGGGCTTCTAGCAGCACACATTTATTCCCAGGTGCTGAGAGATCGTGTTTTCTTGTTCTGATTTACGGCCACACACCTCAGAGGTCCTGCCATGTGAGACTGTGCCTCTGAGAGGAACAGGAACATTATGACGTGTTTCCTCACCCTTCACTGAAGGGCCATACCAGGGAAAAGCGTCCTTTCCACAGACAGGTAAAGACCAAGGCCGACCACTGGAAGAATGTAAAAAAATGTAAAAACAAATAACAAAAACAAAGAAAAACCTCAACTGTCCTCAAAAGACCCAAGCCACCAAAACTGACTCAGAAAGAAACAATGTGAATAGGCCGATAACAAACGAAGAGACTGGATTTATAATCAAAAAACTACCCACGAAGGAAAGATGATGGCCCAGTGGCTTCACCGGTTAATCCTACCAGACATTTAAGAGTAATTATTAGCTGGGCGCCTGGGTGGTTCAGTCAGCTGAGCGTCCGACTTTGGCTCAGGTCATGACTTCACAGTTCATGAGTTTGAGTCCCACATCGGGCTCACTTGCTGTCAGCTCAGAGCCCGCTTCAGATCCCCTGTCCCTCTCTTGCTCTGCGCCTCCCCTGCTCTCTCTTTCTAAAATGGATAAACATTTATTTTTTTTTAAAAGAGTAATTATTACCAAGTCTACATAAACTGTTCCAAAAATAAGAAGGAACACTTCTAAGCCATTCTGTGAGGCCAATGTCACCCTGATACCCAAACTGGACAAAGAAATCACAGAAGAGAAAAGCACGGACCAGCATCTCTTACGACTCTTAACGACACAAACCCGCCAAAATATTAGCACGCCAAAATATTAGCCCAGTTCCATATAAAAAGAACTATATGTCACGATCAAGTAGCGCTTGTCCCAAGAATGCAAGGTTGGTTTAACATCTGAAAGGCAACTAACACCATTCATCATATCAACAGAATAAAAAACAAAAAACCACATCAATATTTCAAGAGACACAGAGCATTTGACAAAGTCCAACACTCTTGTGTGTGTGTGTGTGTGTGTGTGTGTGTGTAAAAGCAGGGAGGAGATGGCTCAACCGTCCGGGCTTTCTGTTTGAGGTGATGAAAACGCCCCAGAACTGACTGTGGTCATGGCTGCACCTGCTAGGAATGTATTAGACACCACTGAATCGCACACTTTAAATAGGTGGACGGTATGGCATAGGAATTATACCACAGTATTAAGCTGTTGTTAAAAACCAACAGAAAGGGATGCCTGGGTGGCTCAGGCGGTTGAGCGTTGGACTCTTGATTTCAGCTCAGCTCATAATCCCGGGGTTGTGGGATGGAGCCCTGCCCTGGGCTCTGCACTGATCATGGAGCCTGCTTGGGATTCATTCATTCATTCATTCATTCTCTCTCTCTCTCCTCCTCTGCCCCTCACCCCCCCTTGTGTGCTTTCTCTCTCTCTCGAAAACAAAAATAAAAACCTTTTTAAAAATAACAAAAGGCCACTAGAGGCACACCGCAGCTGTCCCTTAGACACAGTCTCTGCTTTCCACTCTGCCACAGTCCCCACCACCCCCTACTACTCTCTGACACTGAAACTAAGCCTCTCCCACACTTCCAGGTACGTTCCTCATGGGAAACCCTGCTCATGTCCCTCATTTACTTTCCACCTATCCCACTCCAGAGGCAAATAATTTCGTGACACCCGTGTCAAGATGGTCAGTGAATGCAAACCGAGAAAAGGACCTCTGGAGCCGCCCAAAGGCAACAGCACAGTGGCAATTTAATGACACGACTTAGGTGTCATGTCTTTGTTCTTGGCCGCCTACATTTATGACTTCTGGTAGTGGTCTGATACGTTCTCTGACACATTCCGTAGTGAGTTTATTTTAAAGGAAGTTCGGTTTTCGTAACTGCAAAAATAACTCATTGTGCAGATATGCAGACATTTAGGATACTGGTGTTTGTTTTTACCCTTTGCTACAACTATACGGCTATTTAAAAAAAGAGAGAGAGAGAGATTTAAACAACCGAAATGCTCTACAAAGAGAGAATGGCTAAGTACAAATGACAGCATAGAAATAATCAGCCAGCCTACAGAGCAACACGGGGAGGAAAAAAAAACTAAGGGTGTAACCACTGACCAAAGCAGAATACTAAATTCTTCCATATCACAGGCACAGCTAAGTCAATATTTGCAAGAATAGGAAGAAGGTCAAGAAAGGAATATGGGAAAACACAAAAAGCAGATACATCTTTCAAAAGCAATCTTCCTGGGGGGCCTGGGGCGGCTCAGTCGGTTCAGCGTCCAACTCTTAATTTCGGCTCAGGTCACGATCTCACAGTTCGTGGGATCGAGCCCCGTGTTGGCCTCTGTGCTAACAGTACAGAGCCTGTTTCCCACTCTCTCTTCTCTCTGCCTCTTTCAAAATAAATCAGTAAACTTTGTTTTAAAAAAAGCAATCTTCCTTACGGTTGTCAGACTTGTGTTTATATGATAATGTTTTAATTCACAGACTGATTGACAGGAAACCATTAGCTAACTAAGAGTGTGGGTAGTTTGCAGAGAAGGAACAAAAGTCACAAATGATGGAAGTTTCGCGAACAATGAATCAGAGACTCTAAAGACGTTACAAGTCGCATCTGCTGCGATTGAGCACCTGCTTCTGACACAACCAATCTGATAACCACAAGGCCACCGGACGAGGGATGACAAGGATAGTGGAGATGGGCCCGTACTCACCGTGGCCACGCCCCTGGCCTCCTGGTAGGTCACCTTGATGACGTCTGTGGTGCTGGTGTTGAGGAAGAAGTAGCCAGAGCCTTCTCTGATGTGCAGCTCAGCCTGCAAGGAAGGGTGGGCCTGGGTGTCGAAGGCGAGGCCCCCCCGTGGCTCACGCCCAGGTGGCAGGTGGAAGGGACCGTACCTGCACATCGGGGTGGTTGTAGATGGTCCCCTCTTCCGGGCTCACCCTCACGTCCTCCACCAGGATGAGTTCCATGGAGGCCGACACAGGCGTGAGAGGGTCGTGCTGAAGGGGTGAGGCAGTGCTATTAGATCCATAGGCAACGGCCCAACCCTGGCCAGTCTGCGGGTCGCCCCCCCCACTGACCCCTGCTCTGAAGGAGCATGGAGACCCCAGGTCCTGGCGTCACCCCAGGGCACTCATTATGTTGGGGACATAAGCCCCAGTAAAACCATCATGTTTCAAGCCCAGCTTAGAGGACACATTCCTTTGAGGCAACCAGAATTCTGCCAAGGCCGGTGCCCCACCCCAGGTGGCCCGGCCCCATGAGAGTGGTGATTCCCACGCACTCCAGGAAAGTGGGGGTGCACAGCAGATGACCTGCTGCAGTGCCCTGTGTGAGGGACGGGGACACGGACAAACAGCATATAGGTGCTGAGAGGAGGGGGCGTGGAGGCGTCCTCACGGGGGGCTCATGGGGGATGCAGCACAGCCCTCACTCCCCTGGGTGCTGCCCGTATCCGTATGCGAAGCTGCTGCCTGTCCTTCCAGGGAGACTGCTGGACCCAACCGGCCCTGTACTCACCTGCTTCAGCACCCGTCCCCGCCCAGCCCTGTGCTAGCCCTGGGGGTTCGACAGCGGTCCTCAGGCAATGATGCAGATTTAATCCAATGTCAGGATTACATTATAAGGGACAGTAAATGAATGGCCTGTGTCAGCGCGTAGGACAGGTTGTGAAGGCGACGAAGGGCCAGGTAGGCGCGAGGGGGGTGGGGGGGGACTCTCAAATGAGCAGACACCCAGAAGTGAAGGCGTGAGCAGTACTGCTAGAGAAAAGCCCACAGGCCAACGAGGCTAAGTGCAGATGCCCTGGAGGGGGAGGCCCGCAAGGCCACCCACAGCCAAGGGACTCCCTGTGCAGGTGGGGACAGACAACCTCGGGCTGAAGCCACCAGGGGCGTACAGGTGTGCTCCTTCAGGGCCAGCCTCAGTGCCGCTCCCACTGGGGTCTCCACCCCCTTGCTCCCCCCCCACCCGGGAGACAATTTCAAGCCCCGTCTGCTGGAACTTAGGGTCCCTTGGAACCCCATCCCACCCTCTCCTTCCAGCCATTATCTGCTGCCTTCACCCTACTCAAAACCCACGTTGGTGTGGGTATCATTCAGCAGGACCGCTCTTGGGGAGCCCTTCCATGCACCCATTTGCCACCCAGGAGCAGTGCCTCTGCGGGGGGCCCATGAGATGCTGGGCTGGGGAGGCTCGGGTCAGCGGGCCTTGACCCAAGCGTATGCAGATGATGGCAACAGTCTGTATGTGCAGGGATGTCTGTACCATACCAGGGGGCGCACAGGGGGATCTGAGGCCTTGGGCGGCCACTGTGTGCCCAGGGTTCAGGGACTGCTTCCCAGAGGCTGACACTGTGGCTGAGCCTAACAAACAGGAAGTAAGGGAGTGAGGGGACAGCATTCCAGGCAGCGGGGACTGGAGCTGCAAAGGCACAGAAGCCCGAGCCACCTGGGCACAACCTCGGGCGGGGTCTGAGGTCAGGGCCACGGGTGGGGGGCGGGGGGAAACAGGCTGGACAGATGAGGCTGAGGGCTCCCAAAGCTGTGCGCCGGGGCCTCGAGGTGACAGGGCCAGACTGCCTGAATGCCAGGCGTGTGGGGCAGGGGTACTGGCGGCCAGAAGCCAGAGGGAAGGCGCTCGATTCAGGGATGGGTTAGTGAACAGAGGGTGCGACCCAGCAAAGGGACTCAGGACACTGGGAGGCCGGACAGGATGCAGGCAGACGCGGGGGCCTCCCCGCCACCGGTGGGCCTGGGGACGTACCGGCTGCACCACTCTGGCCGTGCTGAGGTGGGACTGCTGGTAGCCAGTCGCGGTGGCGGAGATGGCTGTGGTTCCCGACACCTCGTGCACCGAGATGGCCTGCAAACCCGAGTCCAGGGAGAGGAAAACGGGTGTCGGGTTTTGCCCCCTGCCTCCCTGTGATTTGCAGTCTTAAATCTCCATAGTCCTAAACATACATCACTGAGTCTGTTTAAACTGCATGCACCATAAGAGTTAGCGGGCCCTGAGCAAAAGGCCCACGGTGCAGCTTCGGGGAGCTGCACAGGACTCCATGTGTGGCTGCCGAGGGGTCTGTGAAGGCAGCATGACTCAGAGCAGCACGGGTCCCAGAGGCTGGCTGATCCGTACAACCGGGGATGGGAGACACACCTGCTGTGCACCCTGAGCCCGTGTCCCCATCCCTGAAATAGAGATTCCAGGTCCTGCCTCACAGAACGTCTGTGCAGGATCAAAGCAGAGGGGTGAACTTGCTTCCTTTCCGTTCTGGATAAAGGGGAGTCCCCGACGAAAGCCCCCAGCAGCCGCCAGCCCTCCTCAGCACCCCTCTTGTCTGTCTGGGGTTTCACGACACCCTGTCCTTCTGACCTGGGTCGTCGGGCTCACCACCCAGCTCACCGTGCAACTTCTTCTGGCCGCTCCCATCGTCCCGGGCCACCAGCTGCATGGGCAGGTCAAGGTTGATGCTGGCCAGCGACGGCCTGGTCGACTCCCACTGGATGTTCAGAGAGCTGAAGTTGTCGAATCTGCGGCCCTGCTGGTCGTAGGCGGCCAGGTCCAGCAGGGGGTTGCGGTGGCTGGAGACTGGAACCTGCGAGAAGCAAAAGTCAGATGTCGTGGCCAAGCCCAGGCCTGGACACAGCCACTCTTGACCATGCGGTGCACCCTGAACCTGGCTGACTGCCTTCAGAAGGGCTCCTGGCATCCTGGCGATGGAGGGGGGCAAGTCACTAACTACTGCTGTGCAGCAGTCAAGATGCTTCATAGGCTCGTCCAACCTGGTGTCTTAGTCCACCCCGTGGTCCTTTAGGGGGGACCGGTTTGCCCTTTCAAGGAGGCCTTGGCGATATCTGAAAGCATTTTTGATTTTTATAGCTGGGTGGGGGTGCAACAGGCATCTAGTGGGTAGAGGTCAGGGATGCTGCCTAACACCCTCTAATGCACAGGACAGCCCTCAAGAAGGAAGGATCTGGCCCCAAAGGTCAGGAGTGCCAAGGTCAAGACACCCCGCCCTAGAGCCCTCCCCCAGCCAGGCTGCTCTCTCCTTCCTCTCTTGGCCTCACCTTTCCAAATCCTTGCTACCTCCTCCCTGTCCCACCGAGCCCCTCCAAGAGGAAGGCTGCCCCCACCTGGGTTTCATAGGAACGCCAGTTACAACCTCCAAAATGTTCCAGAGCCATTCGGCTTGCAAGGCTCCTTGCAGAGCCAAGTTCTCACCTGATCCTTAAATATCCCAATGAGATGGGAGCTGTCGTCCCTATATAAAGGGTGAGGAAGCAGAGTCCCAGGGAAGAAAAGGAACAAATAAAAGGCAACTCCGAGAATGAGTGGCACACCCTTCGGGGTTCGGCTCCAAACCCTGAATTACTAACCACTCTACCATTACCTCTTGCTCCCCAGGCAAACCCACCCTGGGCAACCCAAGTCAAGTCGCCCTCCTTCCTCCCAGACGCTGCTTCATCCCCCACCCTCCCCGCCTCCTGGCAAGGGGGCAGGTGGGGCAGGTAGTGAAGCAGGGACCCTAGGTACATAGGCATCCGCGTCCCCCTGCCTGGCCTGGAAGCTCGGCCTGTCACCACCCCAGGCAAGCCAGTGGGAGTCACAACAGGGCCCACCTCCCAGGACTCTGTTTTAACCAAGGGTCGTATGAGACCATTTGCAAGAGGTCGGCTCACTGTAACAAATGTGCAGGCAGGGACACGGGCGGTCGTGCGCATTTTTTTAAAAGATGTCCTGTGAAAACCAAGCCACAATAAGTTACTGTTTTCCATTAAACATGCTGAATTATTTGATCCCATATCCATACACTTTTATTGTGTTAAATCCTAACTGTTGTGACAGCATGCTTAGCAACTAGGGTACATTAGTTTACATCTTTTTATAGATAATCTAAGAGGGTTAATTTTTCTTTTCCAGTTTTTAATCTTCTTCACCTCTTCCAAAGAAAAACAAAGGAAACATTCCTAGAATACTCACACCAACAGCTTTGCCATGTTTCTACTAACACGTAATTGCCACGTGTCCACTTGTTTTGGTGTAAAATCAGGAACTGACAAGCCTAATCTGGAAGCAAAAGCTTCAACTGGGCCTGCAAATTCTAGTCCAGATAAATCTGACACAAGATTTCCCAAAGCAGCAGCTGCCATAGTTGATATTCCCCCAAAATTCCAATAGACATCTCAATATGCCTGCAACAATCGTATTCGCATTATCCAAGAAGCCAAGCACTATGAAAGATATTGCAATGTGGATGAATACCTATCTCAGTTATCCTGTTGTGGGTGATGGCGCTCCCAGTTTTTCCTGGGCGATGGTAATGGAATGGAGGGCGTGCAGCTCCTTGAGCAGCCAACTCCTCTCAGTGGAGTGCAGGTTATACATGAAGTTGCACGCATGCCCGGTGCTGTGTTCAGCACCTCCATGGGCTCCTTGGGGCGGTTCACCAGGGGCCGCTAGAACCAGCAGCCCCCACCCACAGCAGCACCAAGACTGTGGGTGGGGCGCAGCGGCCTGACCAGGCCTCAACCTGCAACGGTGTCAGGCTCCTCAGCAGGCAGAGCAGCCTGGACCTGGCTGGCTGAGGAGCAGTGACAGGGAGCAGAGAGCAGGGACCGCCCATCCCCCCGCCCCCGCCTCCGTGGCAGTCCCAGAGAGCAATTTCTGGCAAGTCGGGGGAAGAAGAAGCTTGATTCCCCCTAATATACATTCTTAAGAAGACCCAGACTCTTTGTTCAAGTTCTTCTATAAGCGCTTCCCCACTTACTGTGGACCTCCCGTTTCTATCTCCTACTCTCTCAGGGTGGGCTCACTCCTGTGTCCAATCACCAGGTGGCTCTCATCTTGGTGTCACTCCTGTATCCAATCAAGAGGAAGTTCTCAACGTATCTTGCTCACTTGCCCAATCACCAAGAGCCTCTCATATTGATCTTAACCAGGTGTCCAATCACCTGGTGGCTCTCACCTGGCCCTCCTCCCTTCCTCCCCCAGGGGCCATCTTGGATCCCGCGGTGCAGGGATGACACACGACAGCGTCTTGAGCGTCCTCTTTCAGCACAGAGCCTGGCTCTCTCTCCCCTGTGGCCCAGCCTTCCTGTCCCAGTTGAGAAACTGGAGGTGAGGTCAGTGACCTGAGGCTCACAGGCCCTGGGAGATGTGGTGTAAACAGGGTTGGACCTTCCCTGCAGTCGTGGTGTTTCCTTTGTCATCAAGTCAGGTTATTTAGTCCTACAAAGAGGTCAGCGCCCTGTGGTTGTGTCTCATTTCAGGAGGTGGGGGGTGCAGGTGCACCAAAGTTGGGGTGTTCGTGTGTGTGTCAGGATGTTAAGGGGTGTTTCCGTGGAAACAAAAGGACAAAGGTTAAAGATTGGGGCAGATTATAACCCCAGTTCTGAGTTCTGAAGGCAGCATGTGGAAATTACTAGATGTTGGTTTGGAAGCCTCCTGTTGTCCCACCTCAGCCTGCATGGCTTGGGGAAAAGGCCAGTTTAGTCCTCAGCGATTCCAAATCAGAAATAGGAGAAAATTGCACACATGGGTTTGGAGACTTTTTGTGAGATGTTGCAAGAGCCTGGAAGGATCCAGCCCTCACAGAGTTTACAGCAAACAGTTTACACCGAACAGGTTTAGAATCCAACATCCACACGACTGTGTGGTGAATCTTCGTTGTTCTCTTAAGTTAACCACCCCAAATATACATGCTAATGGTCTCCAAACTCACTCTGTCATGACTTGAATTCCATTTTCTGTGATACCCGTCCTGCCTGTGGGGACTGAGGACCGTGGTACTGTGTCCACTCATCCTCTGTCTCTGTCAAATGAGGGTTTTCTTTACAGCAACTGTAGGAAAGTCTGTACACAAAAAACTCTACTTGCAACTACTCAGGTCATGGTAAATGCTGAAATCACAACTACGAAAACCTAAATTGTTCCCCTTACTTCCAACTATGGTGCAAGTGAGACTAATTTGTTTGCAAAGTAAGTGTATTTTCACGATTCTTGCCCTGGTTCTTTACATAAGTGCAGCAAGCATAGCCCTCGATCATGTAGGCTATTTTCAACCCACTTTCCTGGAACTTATCCTATGGAATCTCAGATTAATTTCTAACAGCTCCTCAAGGGCAGAGGCCAAGCCAGATACTTGCCATCAGACGTTGCCTGCAGTTACCACTGATTTGGGTTAACTCTTTTCTTCTCAAGGTCTCCAAAATATCCCGAGGTTCTGACACTTTCCCAGAAGTGGGTCTTTCACTCACCTGAATGGGCTGCTGGGAACCTTGCAAGCAAGGTATCTGGCTGCTGTTTCCTGGGGCTTCATTTCTTCTAACTGTCTGGTCACACCTGAGAGAGAGAGAGAGAGAGTGAGCAGGGGAGGGGCAGAGACACAGAATCCCATGCAGGTTCTGTGCTGTCCCCACATGAGACTCAATCTCACACACCCTGATTTCATGACCTCAGCCAAGATCAAGAGTCCTACACTTAACCAACTGGGCCACCCAAGCACCCTTCGGTTTACTGTGATTCATGAATGTTGTGTTGGTATTATTTTGGTATCTCCTCTGCAATGTCTAGTAAAGATTTACTAGCCCATCAATGCCTTGGACGTGACAAGAAGAACTTCTGGGCTTCTCACTGAATCATTGTGTGCCTGACATGGGTCCTGATTCAGTTCTTTGATGAGACCTAGTGGGTGTGCCCCTGAGGGCCAAAACCATGGGTGGGGTTAGGATCAAGCCACTGGAGGACATAGCCTCAGAAATAACAGCCATGTAGGGATTAACCTTCCCAGAGGAGTGAGTTGAGGGTGTGTGTTAGTGTTCTGGTCAGGCATAGCATTTGGCTCCAGGGTGTGGCCAAGCGTTTCTGAAAGGCTGAGGTCTGGGCTCATGATGAACTTCTGCAGAGCCATACAGCCTTGTATTTGTCAGGACAAACTTCTGGCTTCCTCCCTGAAAAAATCTCAGGTGGCCATGAGCACCAGTTCAGTTCCTGGCCCACAGACTGCATGGCTTAGGAACAAAATCAGCTTATTTCTTAGAGTTCTGGAGGCTGGAAATGTGACATCCGGTTGTGGTGTGGTCAGGTTCTTCTGAGAGCCCTCTTTCAAGGCACTGATGACTGTCTACGTGCTGTGTCTTCACACGGTGGAAGGGACAAGGGATCTCTCAGGAACCTCTCTGAAGTGGGCACTAATCTCATTGATGAGGGCTTCACTTTCATGACCTACTAATTTCTCAAAGCCCCTTCCTCCTAACATCATCTCCTTGGGGCTTATCATCTCAATGGATGAATTTGTGGGAACACAGACATTCAGAGTGCAGAACGATGAGTAAAATATTGTCAATCTGCCAAGAAAAGTTGGGTCACTGAGGCACGAAAGTCACTGTGTGCATCAGACAAGGAGGTGGGAGAGGGAGGCATGGAAATCCCAAATGTGGCCAGAGTTTCAATGGCCTCAGAGACAGGCCATAAAGAGAATACTTGCTTGCCAGAGGAACATATATCATTCTACATGATTGCATTTTTTCAAAATCCATTCTCTGCTGTGGGGACTCATTGCATGGGAGCTAAATCAAGGAGAGGAAAATCAGAAGAATTTATCAATAGTGTAGTGTGCTCACAAGGTCCCCAAAGTAAATGGATCCAGAGGGATGCCAAGCCAAGAGGGAGCAAAGGAGAAGTCACTCCAATTGGAACAGTCATGCTCTAGGAAACAGTGCGTTTGATTGCTTTCAATTTGTCTGGGCCAAGTGGCCAGATAATTGTTCAAACATCATTGTGAATGTTTCAATGCGAATGTTACTTAGATGAGATTATCAGTGAAATCAGTGGACATTGAGTCAAGCACACTGTTCTTCCCAATGTGGGTGGACCCCATCTAATCAGTTGAAAGCCTGTGTAAAAGTCCAAACTCTCACAGGCCATGAGGCTCTCTCCAGCAGAGTACCCTTGGGTTCCATCTACAACACTGGCTCTTCCCAGTTCCATGGTGGAAAGCCTTCGAATTTGAACTGCAACTTTCTCTTGAGTCCTCAGCCAGCAAGCCTTCCCCTTCAACCGTAGGACTCACCAAACTTCCACAGCCCCAAGAGTGCATTATTTGAAAGGAATCTCTCCAATAGATAGATGATAGATAGATAGATAGATAGATAGATAGATAGATAGATAATATATACATAGATAGATACTAGATATATAGATAAGATGATAGATGATTGATGATAGAAGAATAAGAAAAATAGGTGACAGGTGGATGAGAGCTAGCTAGCTAGATTGATAGATATGTGATAGGTGATAGGAAGCTAGATAAGATAGGTTATAGATAATAGATGATGGACGGATAGATAAGATAGATAGATAGATAGATAGATGATAGATAGATAGATAGATAGATGACTATTTCCTATTGGTTCTGTTTCTCTGGAGTTCCTGAAGGCAAATTGCTTAGAGAGAAAGAAGCAGCATCTCGGCTCATTCACTCCATACAATGAACACCAAAGTGAACAGCTGAGTGATGCCCCATAAATGACATGGGAAAATCCAGGCACACATCAAGGGTGTGTGTGGTGACAGTTATCTACCCGAGACTGCCTTTGATGACCTACAGAATGAAGACTACCCTCTGCTTCCACAGCTTCTTTGTTCTGTAAAGAGCTCCTGGATGGTGAAATGGGAATATTGGAATAAAATCCCTTCCCAGGGGCAGGGTCCTTGGGCATGAAGATGGTGTATTTGGTCCAGTTGACACACAGGCCAGTGATGGAAGTGCCCCTCAGGTTGACCTGGATCATTTTCCTTTTAACTTTTCAATTATTTATTTATTTATTTATTTATTTATTTATTTATTTATTGAAAGAGAGTTAGAGCATGACCTGGAGAGGGGCAGAGGGAGAGAGAGTCAGAATCCGAAGCAGGCTCCAGGCTCTGAGATGTCAGCACACAGCCGACACAGGGCTTTGAATCCATGAACTGGGAGATCATGACCTGAGCCGATGTTGGAAGCCACCCAGGAGGCCCAGTCTTGGGTAATATTCCATCCACTCCCTTTCCCTGCCTGTGGCTGTAAAACCCATCTTGTAATCAGAGTAAAGTTCTCTCTCTCTTCCCTGTTGCAGGAGTCTTGAATAAAGTCTCACTTGCCTGTTCAGCTGGCCTGGTGTGATTTCTCCTATACACGTCTGTGACACATCTGGAGTTCTCTTTGAGTCCTGTCTCTATACAGCACACAGATCCCAACACATGTGACTTTCCTTTGCCAGCACATGCATGATTCCTAATGCTAGGTGTGTTTTTATTTTTGGCGTGTTTAGTTTTCAGAGACAGAGAGAGAGAGAGAGAGAGAGAGAGAGGAAGAGGGGGAGGGGAAGGGAGAGGGAGAGGGAGAGGGAGGGGCAGAGAGAAGGGAAGACAGATGATTCAAAGCAGGCTCAGTGCTGTCAGTACAGAGCCCAATGTGGGGCTCAAACCCATGAACCATGAGATCATGACTTGAGCCGAAGTCGGATGCTTAACTGACTGAGCCACCCATGTTCCCCTGGATATGTTTTCATGCCTAGAATTGACATATCTTCTCTTGTTTAATGGTCACTGTTTACTGTTGCCCCTTTTGCATCTTATGCAGAGGAGGGAAGTAAAACCAAATGGGCCTGCTGGGAGGAAGCAGCTAAGAGTCCTTGGTCATCTGGTACTCACCCCAGTCCAGAGTGGGAGCACCACCAGCAGCCTGGCTGCCTGGCAGTCACTTACAAGCCACACAGCTTGGTATCAATTTTATCCTATTGCATGCTTTGGATACGTCATCTGTACCAAGGGCTGTAAGGGGTAATCATGTGAGCCATAGAGTTTTGGGGATTCGAGACAGCACCTGACACTTGGAATTGCCAAAGTGTGATTCTGATCTTGGTGCATCAGGTGAGTACCTGGAACCTAAGACTTGGAACAAGGAAGACCTTTCTAATTTGTGGGATCATCAGACAGTTAGGGGCTGGTCTCTGAAGCAGTGCACTCCCTACCCTGCTGCAAGGTTTCTTGCTGACTCAGCAGGCAGCAGAAAAGCTCCCCATGGTAGCCCACACAAGATGTCAGACAGTCTTCATCCCACAAAAGCTGGGGGAAGAGGTCAGGCAGAAGCAATTTCCTGCCCACCCATGCAGCTTCTGTGTGGTCTGTGGTCTCACCTCACTTGTCGTTTAGCTAAATTGTTTATCTAGGACCTGACAGAGGTAGGGTCCTCTGGTTTGGGGGAAAAGGTGTCCTACTTTCTGGATATTGAGAGTCTGAGACCAGGATGCCAGCATGCTGGCATGCTTGGGTTCTGGGGAAACCTCACACAGCTGAGAAAGAGAAAGCAAAAGAGCAAGCTGTGTACAGACTTCATGAGGCTGCTGATCCCATGGGCTCCACCCTAACCACCTCTCCAAGGCCCTGCCTCCTAATACCTTCCCACTGGGGGCTAGGGCTCCAACACAGGCGCTTGTGGGCAACACAACTCAGTTCACAGCAGAGGGGATCTCAGCTGTGCCCTGCCTGCAACTAAGGATCTCACCTTAAGAAGGCACATAAAGTCTCACTTGTCTCAGCCAATCCAAGCTTAGACCTGGAGCTTACAAAAGGAACACTTGCAAAATCCCTTGTCCCTCAGAGTGCCCATTCATCTGTGCTGGCCACTCACGATCTGAAAGAAGTGTCTTCATAGGACGCATATAAATGAGGAGGACATGATACAAGCAAAAATGGGCCAGAAGGACAGCCAGTGGTCAAGTATGTAGTTACCTACTGGGAATTCTTCCTCTCCCTGCACCCCAGCTCCAGAATAACCCCACTCATCTCCCCCCACTTTCTCTCTTTCCCATGGTGACCCCATACCCTGAGAGCAGATGCAGGAGACATCGGCAGAGATGTGCCTCCACCTTATTGGGCCTGAAGTAACCAAACAAGGAAGTAGACAACTCCTCCCCCTCCAATTTACCCAGGAAACACCTACCTCATTTTATTGTGCTTTGCTTTCTTGATCT
>NW_026057678.1:0-34231 GCF_023721935.1 Panthera uncia
CTCATCAGCCTAGCCCACAGATTTATATATGGCTATTATTCTTAAATTCAGTGTCATAATAACACTATCTTTTTTTCTTAATTATAGGATACCATCTGCTGCAAGATAAAACACTGATGCAATAACAGATTGGAAGGGAATTACTGCAAGTGTACATAAGTAGTCTACAATCAGAAAATATTCGGCTGGTTATTAATTAAAATGTCATGACACTGTGATACAATACTTCATGGAAAGTCTATTTATACTAAGATTAACTGTATTTCTAAGTGGATGAACAAACTTAAACAGGAGCTTTAAATAAATTAACTATACCCCCAAAACTGAGGTGGGGTAAGAGAAAGGAGAGCACGAGGAGGAGGAAGTGGAGGAGGAGGAAGTGAAGGAGGAAGAGACAGAGGAAGAACAATAAAATAAAACATTTCTCTTCCATAACCACCCAGATCAGCTTGCCAGCTCCTTTGAGCACTTGCGAGGATGTGAAGCAGGTATTTATTACACTGTCTAGATGGGATCTCATATGCAGGGCAAAAGGCATGGCGGTGGTTCAGGTATTAAGAGAATCCTACCAGTGAACACTAGAAGAATCCTCTATCTTTCCTAATCAACTGTCAACAACATCGACCTGTTTCGTATACACAGACTACATATGTTGAATATTAAAATTATCAGAATCTGCATTTGTCAGCAAGGAGAGAAGACACAAATGTTAAAAAGATGATCTACTTTTAACGAAATAAGTGTCCTATTAACAATATTAACTAAATGTCATGGGACCACCCCCCCGAGGGAGCCAAATAATTCTGCCCAGAGGTATCAGCAGGAACTCATTAAGAAGATGGTATTTGAGATGGGCCCTGAAGGATCTGTAAAAGTTTCTAGGAGAAAGACATTGTGTCAAAAGTAGAAGCACAAAATCAGATAAGTGAGTGGTTTCTTTGCAGATCCAGTATGGTCTGTTTACATTAGCAATGAGCTATTTCTCTCTAAAATGACTCACAAATCATGTTTTTTAAATCATCCACGTTGCTATTCCCACTCCTAATAATTATTAAAAATGAATCTTACAAATAAATAAGCATTTCCTAAGCACTTTTCCTATAGTTGCTCATTTAATCCCCGTGACAACTCTTAAGAAGCCCTACTGTCAGTCTCCCCACTTTACAGATGAAGAAACCAAGGCCCAAAGAGGCTAACTAATTTGCCCAAGGTTACACAGTTGGACTTCAGGAGGCCCTTAGAGCCATGTTCTACCCCACGTACTGAAGCTTCACCCCTAATTATACAGCATCACAGCTGCTCCTACTACTCAAGTGTCTCCCCACATCTACCCAACCTAAATATATTCTGGACAAAAAGAAGGGGGATCCCAGAACTCAAGTTCACCTCCTGCCTCCAGTGAGATTTTTTTTCTACTCTCCTTTTCCTTCTTTCTTTTTACCCTTTCAGACCCTCAAAACTGCCATTCTTCTCTACACTAATCCTTTATTCCCTCCTCCTTCTCACGGTAATGTCACTAACAGGGCAGCAGGATTAAAAGGAAAAAGGGAGTCAGTCTGAGGCAGACAGGTTAATCCCCAGAGCTGTCTCGTCCCCAGATCACCAAGCCCCTACCAGAGAAGGCAGACTTTCATAAAACACAGAAACAGGCAGGCACTGAAGACGGAAAAAAAGTAGTTAAAAAAAAAAAAGCATTGTTTTAGATGCAATTTCTCATTCACTACATTTCAGCACATCAACAGCAGAAACTGAACATCTCCCAAATAATATGTTCTAAAGTTTAACGGTTCTTCTTGCCCTTTACAAACTATGCTTTTTTCAAATTGATTTTTAAAATAAGAAAGCCCTCTATGCCTACCCATCAAGCAGAGGGGCCTTTATTAGAACAAGAACAGAAGCTGAAAGGGCGAGAGCACATGCTCCCAGATTAACTTACCAAAGTATAAGAGTTAAAGGAACCGAAACTGGAGCAAAACATATTAGCCAGTAAAATTCGAATGGAGAGTTCAGAGCACAGGTGGATACTTAAAAATGATTTAAATGAACTGGCACGTAGTAGTGACATTTTCCATTCTGCAGTCATACCCATCACAATGTGTTATGATCTCATTAAATTCACAAGCTAACCCAAAATAATCCAGGGCTCAATATAAGCAGGAGACTAAAGTAAACCAGTGGTACAAGAGGAATTCAGTATATTACACTCCTTCTGCATTCTTAGCAAGCGAGTGGGTGAGCAAGCTAGTGGGGAAGGAGGAAGGAGGAAGGAAGAAGGAAGAAGGAAGGAAGGAAGGAAGGAAGGAAGGAAGGAAGGAAGGAAGGAAGAAAGGCAGAGAGATGCATTTATATAGGCTCGAAGGATATCTGGTATAGAGCTCTCTTGAGTGAGCGAGCTAGTGCGAAAGGAAGGAAGGAAGGAAGGAAGGAAGGAAGGAAGGAAGGAAGGAAGATGCATTTATATAGGCACGAAGGATATCTGTCATAGAGTTCTCTTGAGTGAGCAAGCTAGTGAGAAAGGAAGGAAGGAAGGAAGGAAGGAAGGAAGGAAGGAAGGAAGGATGAAAGAAAGAAAGAAAGAAAGAAAGAAAGAAAGAAAGGCAGAGAGATGCATTTATATAGGCACAAAGGATATCTGGCATAGAGCTCTCTTGCTCAAGGAAAGCCCACTCTCATACAAGACATGTGGTGAGCTACCCCAGGTTTAAAGACCTTTGTTTTAGGACACTGAATGGCGTTTCTGGGTGGTCCAGTATTTAATCGGCCACATGGTTTTCAAATACTTCCTTATTTCTAACTCAAGTGTAATATAAACATCAATTCACAAAATCACATTCTCAGTATTGGGAGAGATCTCAAGAAATCATTTACGTTCTCTTCCCTGTGAAGTCATCCTACCTTTGTCTTCTCCAGATTATATGCAACAAGTAGTTCAAGTGAGATACTTTGCATTTTGGATACATTTCAACAAACTCAACCAAATATCAGATGGGCAACTTTACATAGATTAAAGGAACTCTCCAGAAAGAAATCATGTAGAACAAGAAATGTATTCACCATTGCATACTTCTTGAGAAATTTTACGAGGCACATTAACACTTTTTTCCATGCAGACACCAAACAGTTTTAAAGGTAAACTGGACTTCTCCCATATTCTGGTTGTAAAGTTGTATTCTGCCTCATTAAGTAGTTATTCTACTTCATCCTATAACGAGTTGCGTTTCTAGACTAACCAAAGTGATAGGCAGAGTTCTCAAGTGATAATGGCATCATTTAAAGTAGAAAGCATTGCTTAAATGCCAAATAATCCGAATGGCTTAAAAAACAGTTGTACTTTGCTAATGAATAACAAATCAGAGCTATACTTCTACTTATTGGTTAAAAAAATAATAACCTAAAAGCTGACACATCTATTGGCACAAAGTAAAATGTGTATCTTGACTAATTTGGTATGAATTTGTTGGGCTTATCTAATCACAAGATAGCAAATTTATAATATGCTACTAAGACCTTGAGAGAGTCACTTATGATTTCAAACTTCCTAAGATCACAAAGCAATTTTATCTACTGTAACAGGCTATTTGCTAAGTGTCAAAATCATATGACTCAATTGTTAGAGACAAAATAGTTTAATTTTATCAAGAATTGTACATGGTCGATTTAATTTTCAACTCAAAAGTTGTTCTGGAAAGAATATAAATTTTGATGGAACACAAAACTTATTAAATATTGCATCTAAACATGCAATTAAATGCATCTAAACATGCATCTAAACAATTAAATCTTTAAGTATAAACCAAATATAATTTGGCGCATCCTGGCTTTTGGGGCTGTTATTATTGCGGTATTTGGTGACACAGCATCACATGACCTCTAACTAACAGAACATATAAACACAAAATATTTTAATTTCAAAACATTAAATAATTATAACAGAGGAACAGAACTGAGCACAGGTTTTCATGGTGCCAGGTACCTAACAGGCATAAAAATAAATATTTGTCAAAGGAATGAATAGACATAGAAAATTGAAATGGGGTTTCTTTTTTTTTAATTTCACGGTTAATTACGGAGTAGTAAAATTATTTGAAGCATAATGGATTTTGGAAACCAATTCTAAAGTTTTTTTAGTGTACAACTAAAGTACAGTTACTAATTTCCTATGTTTTGTACTTACCTGAGTAATACACAGAGGTATAAATTCACATTTCAAATTAAAGACTGCCTGTCGCAGAGTATTTATATAAATGAAGAAATATTTAGTAAGGAATATCACATACAAGAAGACATCACATCAGCAGTGTCAACAACAAAAAAAATAAATATAATTAAAAAATTGAAAGATAAATATTCAAAGAGGTTTCCAAATATTGAACTACTACAGCCTTACAGAGAAGGGGCAGAACCTCCAACTGATGTCCTAAAGCTTTTCTTTTCCAACATATGACAATGTCATTAAAAATTATGAACCTAATTATAACAGTCAAGTAGTGACAGATGGTTTCTCTGAATGGTCGCTATACCTTTTAATTTAGTTTGCAAAAAAAAGATACATCTCCTGAATTACAATGCAAGTATGTTAACACTCAAGTGAATTCTCTTTTTAAAAACACCAAGGTGGAATTTAATCAAAGCAAGCTTTTAGAGAACCAACACGTTGCGGTCAAAGTAAGGGACTTCCCAAAGGTCCACTAAATCCGGAGATAGATTTTGGTTATCTGGAAGAATGGTTGGACTGCTTTGTTCAAACAGTTCTCCCTAAATTCTCAAGCAAGCTCTGAATGATACTGAGTGGGTGGCAATAAATTTGAGATTAGGCGTCCCTGCAAGTACACTCCCCAGTAGAACAGTAACTCTATGTAGCTTATTAAATGCAAGGTGATTATATGCTTCAAAAACCTGACTGTGCAGAGCAAGGCTGACGGACATGTGCAAGGAGCTAAATAAAAAGAATGAATGCAATCCTAAAGAGAAGTTCAACTCAACTCTCCTAAGATGACCTGAAGAAGTGTGGAGGCCAAATTCACTCTCACACAAACCCAAAGGTGATCAAATTCCTACAGTTCATCCACAGAGCATGGCCGCAACGATTTTGGACTGGAAGATGTTCAAAGCAAATATACTCCAACACTCATAGGCTGGGCCCTCAGCAGGCCCAGCTTTAAGAAATGTACCTTACTGGGGCGCCTGGGTGGCTCAGTCGGTTAAGCATCCGACTCTTGGTTTTGGCTCAGGTCATGATCTTATTGCCTGTGAGATCCAGCCCTGCATCAGGCTCTGTGCTGGGCATGAAGCCTCCTTGGAATTCTCCCTCTCCCTCTCTCTCTGCCCCTCCCCTTTGCACGCTCTCTCTCTCTCTCTCTATCTCTCAAAATAAATAAATAAACATTTTTAAAAAGTTTAAAAACATGTAATTTCCTGATTCTTATAAGAGGAATTAGATGCCAAATGCAAACCTGTGTACCAAATTGAGGCAACTTGCTTTTTCAGACTTCCAATTATACTAATTTAAATGCAAGGGGTATCAAGTAAAATCACAATAATGGTTTTAAAATAATTAACTCATGACAGGGACTGAGTAGCTGGGTCAGTGGATGATTTTAAATATCCTTAGTTTCTATTACTAAACACATCATCTACATACTAGAGGATGCATTTCTTTCTATTCTCCAGAATAGGAATATAGTGGATCTAATTCGTCCAAAAATGGAATTAAATCATTAAGAACTTAAAACTTGTGGACAGATGGGAGACAAAACACATTCCTATCTAATTCCAATGAAAACTGCCCTCTGATTTCTCAAGAGACATTCGTATTGATCCTGAATGTAACCAACAGTGCAACAGTACTATGGCCCTGGTTCTGCTTGAAAATCAATAATGCAGGGTCTGAATTGAATTCATGGTGCTTTACTCAATAGTGGATTTCTGTTCACAGATTCAAAGGCAAAAGAAGAGTCAATAAAAGCCACAAAGAGTCTTCTCCTATGCCTAACAGATTTCTTCACCAGGTGGTAGAGTGCCATGGCGGGTTGGCTGTGCAGAAACCCACCTGCGCCTGGAGTAGAACCTGGCACAAGAAATGCAGGCTTGCGATTTATAACAGACCTGGCATAGATTTCAGATTGTCTGTCCAATGAGCCAGTGGGCACATGATTTGGGGAGATGAAAGAATTCTTTTCAAACACTGGACAGAGACATTCTGGGTCTTTTTAGAGAATATGAAGGAACTTTAGTGATGTAGATGAGAATCGAAATTTAACACCTCAATTTTTAAAATCTAAAAAAAAAAATTCAATTCAATTCAATTCAAATTAAAAGGCTACCAAAGAAAAATCTGTCAGAGAAAATGCAAACTTCCAAAGCAACCACTGAGCCGTGATTGAATAAGAAACAAATATAAGTGATTCATGACTGTGATTAGTATTACAAGGTTTGCTGCTGCAAATTATTATGGCTTGTGGCTTAATCCCGCCCCCCCCAAAAAAGTTGCTAGTAGTTATTTCTCTCCTCTGTAGGACTCATTCTTATTACTTGAAGCTATCCAATAAATTGTTTTCAAGTTCTACCCCAATCTCTGCTTTATTAAGCAGTTATTAAGCAACAAGGCTAATAATAGTGCTAATAATAGTTAACTGTGAGAATTATTTAAGTGGTAGTTCAGAGTCCATAATTTCTTCACTGGTTCAAGACTTCTCCATTATATGCCATATGGCCCTCTGCTTATCTAGTTCAGATAAGTAGAAACTGAATTAAACACAGGATAAAATGGTATATAGCCTTAGGGCCCCATGCTACTACTAACAAGGGGTAGTACATTGAGAGCAGTGAAAACTGTTTCAGGATAAGGGGACAGTGGTACAAAGGTTCTGTGGTAGGAATGAGTTTGAGGTGTACAAGAAAGAGGAAAGGAGTCAGTGTGGCTCAAATGTGGCCGGCCAGGGGGGACAAGAATAATTTTTGAAAAAAAAATAGTAAGGTTGGACAGAGAAATGGAAGCCTGATTATGCAGGGCCTGGTAGGGCAAGTTAAAGGGTCTGAATTTAATCCTAAGTATGATTGGAAGCCTTTAGTGTATTCTCAGCAGAGAATGGACACTACTTGATTTATGTTCTAAAAGATCACTGGGGCTGCTGATGTAACTATAGGGGCACAATTATCAAAGCCAAAAGAACACTCAATCGGCACTACATTTGTCCAGTTAAAACGGTATGGCTTTGACTGATTAACAATGAAGATCGAGAGAAATGGTCTGATTGAGAACACACTTTGCAGGCAGAGACCAAAGTACCTGCTGACATGATATAAACAGGGATGGAGCATAAGGTAGTGAAAAAAAAATGAGCAATCAAGCATTCTTTGGAGGGTTTTGGTTTGAGCTGACAAAATTCAAAGAAACTAACCAGGATGAAGAAGACATGGTGGGAACGAATACAGGGTGAGTGTAAAGAGACTCCAAAGCTAGGTGTCTATGGGGGAAGCAGTTGGGATGAGCTACCCAGAAGTAGCATCTGAATTGGCATATAAAGGAATCAGACATGTGACTCCTAATGAGAACATTCTACCTAGTCAGAGGGAATAATACTTATTAAGGCTCAGAATTAAAAGATTAGCTCCATGTATTTCAGAAACTGAATTAATATATTTTATGGCCAAATGGTAAAGAAAATGACTGCTGCAAAGTGCACCACCACCAAGTACGCGATTTTGTAAAATGTGTATACTGACTCACTGAAACCACAGATCTTCCAGTTTGGGACAATCCTTCAGCAAGTTATTTCTTAGCAATTACAAAGTTTTCATAATCTAAAACACTTACAGTTGATTTATAACAATATTTTATAACCATTTAGTATTATTGTTTTCTGTGTCTTAACTTCTCTATCAAGTATTTTACACCCTTGTAAATAAACACCAGGAAAGAGGGGTCTCTTATTCTTACTACCCACGGTAAAGCCTTTGATAAAAGGAAATAGAGTGCTCTATTCCAGAATGCCTTTAGAATGTTCAAGATTTCCTTAAGATTCATATATTGAAAGCCAGAAGTTATATTTAATACCTGAATTGCTTCTAAGCTCCTGTAATGATCATGGAAATAACTTCCCTGGGAGGGGAACAACTTAGGAAAAGTTTATCTTTCTAACCTTATGCAGACTATATAGCCCAAAGTACTGAAAGAAATGTCTGCTTTTTCATGTTTCACACTGCTGTACAGAAGCACTTTCACCTATTTCATTTCAAGTTAATTGGTAGGATTCATCCCCACTAATCTACTGGTGGTGACGCAAGCACCACAGACTAAAGGCAGCTGATGAGTAGCCTTCTTTTAATCATTATTCCTTTGTTCATTCCTTCATTTATTTGGCTTGAGGAATATGCAACTGGCATGGAATCCATATTACATATGTGAAAAAAAAATATTATTTAGAATTTCTACTTATTTTGGAAGACTAGTTAAGACTAAAATGACACATTTAACTGAATGGTAAGGTTCAAAACTCATTGGAAACCCTCTGAGGATTCTATGCTTTGGGGAACACCCTGAGAAACTTTTGTGTATTTTCATTCACTTTTTTCCTCCACTTGCTTTTCCTAGAAACTGCTGGACACTTTTTTCTAAGCTTTACTACTCTGTTTTAAGATAACATTTGAATTTATGCTCATTTAAATCTCAATTCAACACGTTTGAAAACAGCATGTTACGGAAGCAGGCAGAAAGCATTGTATACCAGCATTATATTATATAATACAGTATATAATGTATATAAATATATAAAATATATACCATCTAGTATTATATAGTAAAAAATTACATTATGTATTATATAGGGGTTACTATATTACATAGTATATAATATAGTAGTCCCCCCTTGTCCATAGGGAATACATTCCAAGACCCCCAGTAGATGCTTGAAATCAAGGATAATACTGAACCCTATACATACGCTATAATTTTTCCTATATACATATACACTTATGATAAAATTTAATTTATAAGTTAGTCCCAGGAAGAAATTAATAGCAATAACCAGTAATAAAATAGAACAATCATAAAAATATATCATAATCAAACTTATGTGAATGTGATCTCTCTCTCTCTCTCTACCTAACTGTACTACACTCACCCCTCTTGTGATGATTAGAGATGAAAGAATGCCTGCGGATGAGATGATGTGAGGTGAGTGGTACTGGCCTTGTGACGTAGTATTAGGCTACTACTGACCTTCTGATGCTGTGTCAGGAGGATCATCTGTTTCAGAACCGCATTTGACCGTGGGTGATTGAACTCACAGAAAGCAAAGCCACAGGTAAGGGGGATTACTTTATATATTAAAAACATATAGATAATACTTCACTTAAAAATTAATGAGCAAAGCACACTGCTGAGAGTACTTCTAGTGCTAAGACATTATTGAAAATTCAGAAAAATAGAAAAAGACTCTGGTTCATAACAAGAGAATCCATTCCTTTCTACAGTAATCAGGTTGGGGGAGAGAAGGAGAAATTAGTGACAATCTGACAGGTACTTTCAGTAGCAACAGTCAGAATAAAGTGTTTAAAAATATTTTATGTACATTTATATGTATATTTTTATGGTATGTATGTATATATTTTATTTGACAAAATATGATTAAATCTTATCACAATTTTTCTAAGTTTCTTTCTCAGGTTTTGCCTCTTATACTCCATCTAGGACCCCAAGTTCATAAGTAATCCACAAGCTCAAGGACACCATCAAATCAAGAATTTACAACATTTGGATGAAAAAAAACAGCTTACGAACTTAACCGTGGAAAATTCATGTTGTTTTCCTCATCTGCTCATTAAACTTTTTAAAAATGTCATTAACAGAGTTACTCTGTTATATTTTTTATGTAAATTTAGTGCTTTCCATAGAGAACTTTCAATCCATTTATTGTCCACCAGGGAAAAGGATGGTATATAAAACAGATGGAAGTCACTCTTGCTACTATTTGGACAATGAAAATGCCATTTTTGGACAATTATTTGAAGACTGCACTTACAGCTTTAAATGAGCTCTCAAAAGTTTTGTTGTTTTTTTTTTTTGTAAAGTTCCAGGGATACTTTGGTGAAAATTCCGTGCAAGCCTACTTCCTCTATAAAACAGCTGGCCAATATCAATATTCACAATACATGGGAAACTGATGTGGCTCTTGCTCATACGCAGGGTAAAGATATCTCCCAAAGCAGCTGTTGTTATTTTTCCAAACACAATTGAGGGTAACCAGAATTGACTGCTCACAAACTTGTAAGTATGAAAAGTCTGTCCTCCCAGGACTCAGGAATGGGGTTCTCTCCCCATCACAGCCCTTGCCCCAACTCTCCAGCTTGAATGTGAACACCAGGAAGGCAGGGTCTTTTTGGATGAATTTGCCCATTGCTGAATCCTCAGCTCTCGAGTAGTGCCTGCCCCATAGCAGGTACTCCGACTGATGTTTGTGGATGAATCTGGCCACGGATCAATAAATAAATGAATGCAAAGGATGCATCTGCCCCCTGGTGTGGATCAATGCTGAGACACCTTAACAGATTAGGGCTATTTATTAATACTAACTTTTCAAAACTGTGTTTATCTCCTTCCTTGCAAAAATAGTCCAGCCTAACTGTCCTACTGTGTTGTTACAAAACACAAAGCCCTTCACAAAAGTCATGACTAAGTCTGCCTTAGTAGCGAAAGCATTCTTAAATTCTTCTCTCTCGCTTGAAAATATTCATGCATGTGTGTGTCTGCCTGTCTGTTTGTCTGCCTTCCTGTCTCTCTTCCCCGGAGGAGAAGGAACACCAAATTTTGACCTATGAAAATATAATAATGTTCCTCTCCTAGAAGTGGTGAGAGAAGAGAAAAAGGATGAGGCTCCAGTGAAAAGGCAGCAGTGGCTTCATGCTCCCTCAATAAGGCCAAAACAGAAAAAGTTAAGTATTTTCTCAAAACTTCTCTATTACATTGTGTTCTGTGGACTCCCTTCAATGAAAATGAGAAAAAATCAATGAGTTTCTTCTATCCTGTAATTCCATACTTCATTTTCTTAAAAGAGTTCAGGAATTTACTTAAATCTTTGCTCAATTCAATCTCACTGGGATTGAGCAAGATTTAGAATCCTAGCAGAGTGTGCTAACTTGAATGTTGGCTTTGGCATGCAATGCAATTGCCCTTTTAAGCTTCATGTCTTTCAGAACCGTAATATCTTGGATATGTGGGCTTACTACCTACAAAAAAAAGAGAAATCTTTAAATAAAAAAAATAAAAATAATGAGTTCAATTACAAGATCACTGAGATTCTGACAAAAAAAATGTTTGAGAATAAAAATTATTAAACATCAGAAGAGGCTACAAAACAGAGCTGCAGAATCATTCTCCCTGAACATTGTTTAAGAAAGCAAAACAAAATTTTAATATTTACTGTCCTCTTGCTTTGTAAGACTATGACCTTGTGAGATGTCTCCCAGAGCTAGAGTCTATAACGTTATTGGGTGTCACAACTGGTAACAATTAAATATCACAAATCCTTCTCTGTAGGCAAAATCTGCTTACTTTCACTGCTATGGGCTTTCAGTATTAAAAAAAAAAAATACAACTAGTACACAGTAGTGACAAAAGAAATACCTCCCAGGATATTGCCCTCAAAAGTAAAATTAATTAAATTTGAACCCTAAGAAGAAGGAAGTGATTCCTGTCCCTTGGGTCTAGTGGAAGTGAGAATAGTTTAATCAAGGTTACCATGTGTCTAGAAAAACGAAGGTCTGAAAAAAAATGGGTGACCAACATAGAAAAACACAGAGCAGAACAAAATGTGGTAACCAATCCTTGACATCGGTATTAATCAGGTTGCCCAGAAATACAAAACCAACAAAGTGTGTGTGTGTGTGTGTGTGTGTGTGTGTGTGTAAAAAAGAGAGAGAGAGAGATGGAGGGACAGGGAGAAGGTGAGGGGATGGGGAAGCGGAAGGGGAAGGGGAAGAAAAAGAGATTTATTTTAAGTAACTAGCTCACATGGTTCAGAGACTTGGCAAGTCCAAAATTTGCAGGGTAGGCTGTTCAGGCTACAGGCCCAGGAAAGAGTTGCAATTCAAGTCTGAAAGTAGTCTGCTGAAAGAATTCTGTCTAGGAAGGTCAGTCTTTCTCTCTTAAGGCCTTCAACTTCCTGGATGAGGCCCACCCACATGATGGAAAGTAATCTGTTTTACTAAAAGTCTACTGACTTAAATGTTCATCTCATCTAAAAAAGTACCTTCAGAGAAATTTCTAGAATAATGTTTGACCAAATATCTGGTCACTACGGCCTGGCCAAATTGACATACACCATTAACCATCACAAATTGTGAGGGGAGAGAAAAATGAAATGTGGGGAACACAAGAAGTCACTGAAGATGTGCCATGAGTTACAGGGCAATGGAGTCACCAACCACCCTGGTCAGTCTGGAACTATGAGGGTATCTCAGGATGAGGGGACTTCGGAGTGAAAACTAGGGAAGTCCCAAGTAAAACTGAACAAGGTCAACTGACAGTGACCTTTGTCATCAGTCCTTCTCCCGTGTAAATCTTGCCAATAATCCTCCCAATTTATCTCCGACCTTCCAAGTTATGTTTATATAAATTCATGGGCATCACAATCTTTCAGAAAGACATCCTCCAATATAAATTAATAAACTCATTATGGTTTATACAGCAGTTTTTTGTGAATTTTGACATCATCTGTGTCCATCTCTACGGGTACTAATGAAGTCTAGGAGTCAATCCTGCCATGAAAATGTTGTCAGAAATCATAAAGAGCCAAAAAGCCTGTTACAAGTCACACAAATAACTTTTAGCTAGAGGCCCTTTCTTCAACCTTCAACAGAAATAAATAGCAGTTAAATTTTGGGATGACTGGATCAGGATTTCTTAAACTGGTTTGCATAATAAAAAAGTGGCGCAGGGAAAAAAATGTTTGGCAAACACTGAGATGAGCAAAGTTCAGTCTGTTTCTTTACTGAAGGAGTTTTCACAGCCTTGAATTTATAATGTGCATCATAGGGCACCAAAGGAGGACATAATTTGCAGAATTTTCCAAACTAATTGGACCACAAAAAATACTTTCACAGTATACATTTTAGTATCTCCCAGAACAGGGTTTGACAGATACCCAATATGGACGTACAAAATTATAAATGGGAAATATTTCAGCTCATCAAAATATTTCCAGAAACATAATTTCTGACTGTGTTTATTTTCATAAACAATTATGCAGAGTCCCAATTTGTTCTGTATCTTAGTATATGATTCAAATGTTTACTCACTAGTTTTCCCTTTAAAGAGAAAATAGACTAATTTTCTTTTTTCAAGTGGACATACTCCCAAACGAGCAAACAAGTTTACAACAAAGGCTGTACGAAAATTTCAAGGATACCACATGGTAGAGTGGAAGCCTCTCTTTCCTTCTTCTTAGAGGGATTCATCTGAGGCTTGAGGGAAACACACCCGTCTACAAGTAAGGAATCACAGGTTGGGAGTCAAGGGGTAACCTGTCAAATTAATCCAACTGACAAGCTTCACTAAATTTTTAACATTGATTTTGACACTTAAGCCTCAAATAAGAATTCCAGAATGAAACACCAAGAATGGTAAGAGAATAAGATTTGAGGAAAATGTATGCTTCAGTTTGGGGGGAATTTCTAACTCAGAGAGGATCTAAATCAAGTAGGACCAAAGTCACAGGGATCCAATCCAAGGTGTTGGATAATATATGTCTGTAACAATTTGGAACAATGCTACTCTGACCCATTGGAAACACAAGCTTTAGACCCAGATCAATTTTGCGTGATCCGAAGAACATTTCTAATACAACACAAGGCATTCAAACAAACTCAAAACCACAAATTTATTGGAATGAGAAAATGCAAAACTAGTAAAAATATTGAAAATGTCAGTATATTGTGTGGCACTTAAACTGAGCATTAGCTAATTTTAATGACTGCTTTCTCCTATAATACTGCCAGCAATATTGCCAGCAACAGATGTTGCTACTAAAAATGCTAATTATTATATGCCCTAGACACCATCTAGCTCTCTCTTGCTCTGTCTCTTTATCTTTTTTGGTTTGTATTAGCAATTACATCTGTGCATGTATAAACGGCATATGATTTGAAGTGTTTTCTGTAGGATGATGTCATCACACCGAAATAGCAAAGAGATCAGTTATTTTATTTCCCAATGTTAAGCACCATTTTATAAATAATATTGAATGAAACTAAGTTCATCTATGGTCTCTGATCATTACCACATTGCAGGTTGAGAGGGTACAATCAGAATTTATTTCTATTAGGTTCAAACAAGCAAATACCCTCAATTAAAATGTTAAGACATGAAAAAAAAAACCCACAAAATATATTCCACGTTAGCTTTCCAAGAAAGAATCACTGCAGTGTGAACTTAAATACTACTAAAACAGGAATACAACTTGAAAATTATTATTTTTAGCAACTCACAAAGGCAAACATTTACAAAGAAAAAAAAAAGGAGATCCAAAATGAGAATAGAAAGCTATCTGAAACCTTCAAATGTCTTCTGCTGAATGTCTAAATATCCTAGATATCAGGAAATGCATCTTAACTTATATTTATGCTAGTGAGATCTGAAAATGAAGATTTCTTACTTCATACTTAGTATTAAGTTCAAGAGTTAGACATAAAAGATGGAAGGGAAACACTAGTGCCCATGCTGAAGCCAAAAAAAATTAGGGGATTAGGTGCAAGACACATTGGACTGTAGACTTTTAAAGTAGAGGTGACACGATAAATAGAATATTGATTCATTTCAAAGTAATTTTCTACAAGTAATTGACAGGTTATCTCTTGCCAAACTGATGACAAGGCAAAAGTTATTCAGTGGTAATAAAGGAAGAGTGGGAACAGATCTGAACAGATCAGAGTTTAACAATGAAACTGCAAGGGAAGTTCTATTATCAACGCCTTGCCCAGCAAACTAATATTCTATCCTAATTCATTTCATCAAATATTTGTGAATATGTATTATGTGCCAAGGTTGGATATCAAGCCTATGATTTTCCATGTATAGCAAACCTTTGACAGATGTGCTACAGAATTTTGAGGCATGGAAAATCTACTTTTGTTACAAACGCTGTAATTTGCTGATTTGATATAACTGCCAGAAACAAATGAGGACCTGAGTAAGTCCTATGAGTTGGTATAAATGCAACACAGTCAGGTCAAAGACCCAAAAGGTAATGTCAAGCCAGTGTCAAAGAGAAATCTTGTGTTCACTGGGAACTTGGAAAGACTTTTTCATGGCGGTAGAATTTTACTCAACAGAAACAGAGGTGTAGGGGAGGCAAGGATAGACTGTAAGGAGCGAGTCCTTCCATAAACCTTGTAAGAGGCTAGGCTCATATAAAATGCTTGCAGACGAGTGATTTTATTTTTTGCAGAGGTAGACAATTCATATTCTGGAAATCATTTAATTAAAACCTATTTATTTAAATCTTATGGGAATATGAATACTGAGATACTACTTGCTATGTCACGAGTGGACTAGACCTTTTCAGAACAAATTGAAAATGTAAAAATGAATTCTCCAGAAAACATTAATTATTCAAATAATGCCGAGACCACCCTTGTAGCTTCTGTTTTCATTTTGGGAACGAATGAATCTGTGAATTGACATTTTTTTTTAAATCATTGTAATGTCTGAATTTTTCTCATAATATGTCAAAAACTTTTTACTGTAGGGACTCAGACTTGCAATTTTGCTCTCAAATACTTTGGGAACTATTTACTTCATGACTTCAGTGACAGAAGTGCTTCCCAAGTAATTTGAATTCCCTAACATCAAATAGATCTCGATCGGGTGTTCAAACATCAAACAGATGTATAGTAGTTCAAAGGAAATTAAAATTTGGCCATAGACAAAGGGCCAGTAAATATCAGAAAAAAATTCTTACAAGTAATTAGCGATGCAGTATAAAACTATCAAATTGACAAATATTTTAAATTTATAAAATTCAAGACTAACAAGAGTATGATAGTACCAATATTCTCATACACTATTAAAGTACACTTTGGACAGGCCTTCTGGAAAGCCACCTGGCAGCTTATAACCTTTGATCCAGCAGAGTCACTTACACAAATTCATCCTAACAAAAATTAACAATTAATTACAGTCAAAGATGTATACACAAAGAATCTGTGGCAGCATTATAAGGTCAAAATTAGAAAAAAAAATATTTTTCCAGTTCACAAAATACAATGGAATACCTAACACTGCCACAAAATATCATGATTTTTTTAATGAGGAGTAAAACGGCAATATCCTTAAAGGCAAAAAGTACTCTTACAAAACATGATTCCAAATTTGTATGACTATGCGCCATACAAATATATATTCAAAAAGAACGGAAGAGACACACAAAGTAGGAAAAGACAGTAATATTCCCTTCTGAGTAGCAAAATTAATGATTAAGTTTTATTTTCTTCTTCCTTTTCTTCTGTATTTTACAAAAGGAGTACTTCCTTTTTAATATATCCAGGAATAAAACTGTGAAGTGCTACTTGTAAAACCAATGAAATCTGTTTTAATTTGTCAAATGAAATTAAAAGTGATTTGCTACAGATGCCTGTAAGAGCTGTCTGTCATCACACTTCCTTGACAGTATTAATTCATAGATTTTTCTAAAAAACAATTTTTCATACCAATTTCAAGGTGAAACCCCAAAGCTCAGCAAAGATCAGTGAGCTACCCATTTCACTCAGTACAGTAAAAGGCATGTCCAGAAAGCAAATCTCTCATTTCCTCTGCAGGGCAACCCTCCACTGCCCCACACTGATTCAGAAGTACCTTAATTCTTTGTTTACCCTCCCAAAAGATTTTTTCAATGTAAATGGTATCATGGAGAAATATTTAAACACGTACCTTTCCTCACTTCCTTCCAGCCTAACCAACCAGCCCATTTCCTGACACGCACCTGTGCTAAACTGGTAAATATCCAGAAATGGGCAGGTGGGTCCCTAGTCTTCAAATTCTGGCTTTTATGAAAGGAAACATTCTACTGCTCTCTATGGTGTTTTAAGCCTTGAATGAGGTTTCTCGGAGACTGCAATAAATACTTGCTAATTTTGATTTAAATAGCAGGGAGGTTAATCAAGAGCAATTAATCAGGAGCACAAACTGCATTATAAACAAATAAATACGTTTTGAAATCTCTCAAACACTCTTTCAGTTACTTATGTCTCATTCCAGTTAAATCCAAAATGCCATTCCAATCCATTCTTGGAAAACAGCATAAAATGTGCTTCATACAATTTTCAGTAAATAAGGAAAACTCCAGGTTTCAGATATTATGGTTTCCATCATTCTTTCACCACATGAGAAATTTTAGTTCATTTGGCAAAGTGAAAGTGTTTTGTGTGTATGTATGTATGTATGTATGTATATATACCTTATACCTCTCTCTCCCTCTCTCCCTCTCTCCCTCTCCCTCTCCCTCTCCCTCTCCCTCTCTCTCTCTCTCTCTATATATATATATATATATTGAGGTAAGAGACAGAAAGCTTAAAAATAACAGCAGGAGTCCTGAAATAACAATACCATATGTGATTAAGTCAAATAATAAAACAGCAGCTTTATGTTGCAACTCAGAAGAAATGAGAAAAGCAAAACAAAAAGATGTCAGTAATAGTGGCTTTTGTAACAACCCATTATGAGTAGATTGTTCCTTTGGCAAAGTTTTTTTGTCTTTCCTAGAGGCAAGGATAGTCCCAGGCTTTAAGGAGTTTAAGAACTGTGTCTTGATAAATTTCTACTAACCTCGACAAATGTGAAAGATGAAGACATTACGTCAACACCCCAAAGGAAAGACATCATAGTCAAGGACCCCTAAGCCTGCCTGGACAAAAGCTGTCAGCTCCAGGCAGGACTTGGAAAATCTTGTTAAGTAGGGGTACAAACCAAACTTCCTTATCAATATAAAATTTAACATTAATTTGAAGGACTGAGTGCCTTCACAAAGGCAGTTTTATTTCTGATCTCTACAAGAATGAGTAAACTATACTAAATGAGGGTGTCAATACTACATAGTTCATGCTTTGGGAAGTCACACTCTTGTGGTAGGCATGTGCAGCTTTTGTAAAGGAGAAACGAAAATTTTTAAATGACTTGTTCAAATTTAAATGAGCTAAAAGAATGAAAAGTTACCGATTCAGTAAATATTTATTATCAGCTAAGTCAAGACACTTTTAAATTATTCTGCACTTGCCAGAGTCTTAAGTTTTAAAAATGTGAACAATATACAAAGGAGGGCAACTGAAATTTCCTTCATAATTCTCAACAGTTAAGTTTGCCGAGCTTCCAGTAATCTCTCCAAACTATTATCATAGAGTTGGTGCTACTTTTGAAACACTTTATCATGGAAATATTCAAGGCTACAGATTAGTTGAAAGACAGTAAAATAATCAGCATTACACTGATAACCAAATTTAGCAACTGTAAGATGTTACCATACATGTTTTATCTAAACAGCTATGTTTTATTCATTTATTTTTAGGACCCATCTCCAAGTAAATCATCTACACCAACTATTTTATTCATTTGGTGTCAACAGTCCATCTCAGATACCTGTAAAATACATTTATATCATATTGTCCCATAAAATCCAAAAATGGAATATATCCTTGTCAAAGCAGTTCAATCATTGCCACTAACCATTAATATGTCCTAAAACAGATCAATTAACCACCCCTCCCCCCGAAGCCTGTCTTCTCATCTTCAGAAAATAAGGAAATTAAACTTGAAAATATCCAAAGTCATCATCGGTTATTAAGTTCTAGGATTTAAGTACCCACAAGAACAAGGTACACTCACTGCCTTGTTTAATCTGCATATTAAATTCAGAGAAACCTTAAGACACGTAAAAGGTGCAAGACACCTGGACAGAGGCAGCCCTCTACCTCAGCTCTCTGTGGTATGGATGCGTTTCTAGAAACCACTACAGCTTTTAAAGTAAGGATGACATTTGGCACAAGATAATTACTAAATTATTTAATTGTCATAAAGTACTGATCCTCAACCACATGCGACTTCCTGAGATTCTGGTTTACATTATAATTTCTCAAATCCTTTAGTAGCTTCCTAGCAAGCTTTGCTGCTCAGCTTTTAGAAATAAGCATAATAGGTCATTAGACTTCCATTAGATGCAATTACTTCAAAAAGAGCAAATGTTTCCCTTTCTTTACCACCACGCCATGTAAGGATCTTCCATAATGACAGACTATGTAATGAAGCAACCTAGGATTTGCTTCAAGAATTAATGCAAAACAGCGCTCAGTCATTACAGTCATTAATTCAGGTTACTCAGTACCTATCAAAACCTCACTCTCAAAATAAAGATTATGCAAGAATCATCTGAGAATTACCAGAATATTTAATTATCATTGAAATTCAAGAAAGATCTTCCTGAAGGCTTCCCAGGTTTTATACGTACCCACCAGCATCTGAGACAAATAATATATAGGTTATAAAAATTATGGGGGCGCCTGGGTGGCTTGGTCGGTTGAGTGTCCGACTTCGGCTCAGGTCATGATCTCACAGTCCGTGAGTTTGAGCCCCACGTCGGGCTCTGTGCTGACAGCTCAGAGCCTGGAGCCTGTTTAAGATTCTGTGTCTCCCTCTCTCTGTGACCCTCCCCCGTTCATGCTCTGTCTCTCTCTGTCTCAAAAATAAATAAAAACGTTTAAAAAAAAAATTATGGCTGCCCTAATTTTGGATTGCCTAGAAATTTCAGAATATTTCTTTTGACGGGGTACTGCTTGCCTTGGGGGCCATTAGTCCTTTTCTGAAGACATGGTCCCTTTCACGTAGCCTCAGTGTGAATTTAAGTTGTTTGGAAATAGTATGATTTTGCTGGCAGAGAATGTACCTTAATATGGAAGCTGGCTTGGTGCCGTAGGAAAGAAGAAAAATGAAATGACCCTGCACTGCAGAAAGACAAGAGGTGGTTGGTATTCACCATTCTGCCGCCTGAGTTGAGATAAATAGAAGCTTTAAGTTAGTATGTTCTTTCACAAATTTCAAAAATTATTCCAGCAGTAAGCCAAGGTAAAAGTACATGTGGGTAAATACTGTCATTGTTTTTGTTGGTTGGCTGGTTTGTAGAAAAAGAAATCATAGAAAATTTAATATTTTAATTTTAGTAATACTCTAGCCCTTATAGCAAATTCATGAACATTAACTTACCAGTCCTATAACCTTTCTGAATTAAACAGAATGCATATTATCTCCACAGTCTATAGGAAGAAACTGAGGACTTATATATCACTTGAACGTTACAAAAGATCAAACAGCAAGGTCATCAAACCTAGGTCTTGGGATTCTGAATTCAGCATTTTCCCATATCAATATATTTTTACAGTACCCTAAATAATTAATATGAAAACTAAAAAACATATTTTAGGGGCGCCTGGGTGGCGCAGTCGGTTAAGCGTCCGACTTCAGCCAGGTCATGATCTCGCGGTCCGTGAGTTCGAGCCCCGCATCAGGCTCTGGGCTGATGGCTCGGAGCCTGGAGCCTGTTTCCGATTCTGTGTCTCCCTCTCTCTCTGTCCCTCCCCCGTTCATGCTCTGTCTCTCTCTGTCCCAAAAATAAATAAAAAACGTTGAAAAAAAAATTTAAAAAAAAAAAAACATATTTTATAGTGCTATAAGGTTTACAAATCATTTAACAAAAGCTATCCTATTATTATGAATAATTAAAACTCAAAAACTATCAAATTCTATAAGATAAAGTAGTAAATGTATCATGGTAAATTAGGATTATTTTTCCAACCCTTTTAACTAACACCTAAGGTTTCAAACCTACTCCCAGTCTCATGTTAAAAAGAAGGAAAACAAAACAAAACAAAATAGATCAGCGGTTGCTTAAGGCTGGGAGAGCGGAATGGAGAAAAATGAGGAGAGACGGCTCATGGATTCTTTGGTGGAGGGGGTGCGTTCTAAAATTTAACTGAGGTAATGGTTGCACAATTTTGTGAATGTGGTAAAAAATGGTGAAGCGTACACTTTAAAATTATTGTACTGTATATGAATCTCATCTCAATGAAACTCTTTAAAAAGAAAAACATGGAGTCTACTATATTACAACAACAATGTAAATCTAAGAAAAAATTAGGATTTGGGTGATTAATTCATCATTTGAAAATACGTGCTGTGTTCCTAAAACTCTTCTAAAATAAGATATGGTCCCAAATTCAAGAAACTGACAATTCAGAAGGAGAAACAGAAATAAACAGAAAATTATAATACTAGGCAAAGTTAAATATACATTCTATTAAAATAAGCACACATAAAATGTAATGGACATGAGAGTAATCTCCTGGAAACTTAAATATGTAGCCAAGAATCACTTGGCTGTGTGATCTTGGGCAGCATAAAGTAATATAGCAAAGCGTATTAAGAGTGAAGACCACATAAATGTTTAGGCTTTGTTTCCTCATACATAAGATGAGGAAACTGGTCAAATAGTTCCAATTTTTATAAACTCTCAAGTTCTACAAATCTGTAATTTAATAGTGGGTAGACTGATTTCCACTGTGAATTATTTTTTATTTTTGCTTGAAATATTGCGTCATTCTCTCATCAACCGAGTTACAATTAAAGGTATAACTGTTTTTGTCACTCTCATATCAAAATGCCTTGTTCCATTTAAAGGAGGCACTCAGAAGAACTACATTATTTCAAAGACATGAATATTATGCACTTTCTCATTTTAGAATTCCCCTTTGGAAATGCTCTCTGTGTCTGAATATCTCCGGTATTCACAAATATTTTTCCTTTCACACTGGACTAAATTATGGAAACAATCAAAAGTCAATCTGGCATATGTTGCTGGCAACCAAAAGAATCATTTTTTATGGAGAAGAAAATGTCAGTGGGTGAATTTCATAGCCATTTCTGATAAACAAGTACCCTATGTTCTCTGACTACAGTGAGCACACTTTTGTGCCCTGTGTGTTTGCTCATCCACTTGTCTACTCCCAGAACGCTCTACTCTGTTCAATTCCATCTACTCCTCAAGATCCTTATGAGGACTACCTTTTCTGTAAACACTCCCCTGACATTTTCAAATCAGAATTCACTTTTTTCCTTCTGTGTTCAAAAAACTGTTAGCTTTATTAATATGGTATTTGTCACATCCTGTTTTAGACATTACAGTGTTTGGGTTCACAGCCCTGAATCTGGAATTCAGACACCTCTAGAATAGACTAGTTGGTCCCACACTTAGATAAATCAGTTAACCTCACTAGATTTTAGTTTATATTATACAACATGGCTACATTTTTCATCCAACAATTTCTTTTAATCGATATCGCCTGTTTTCTGAGAGGGTACAGGAAATTAGGCAGTTAAGCTGCTAATGGATATGAAAACAGGTAATATCTCTAAAGAGAAAAATTTGGCAAAATATAAACTAATGTCATTAAATGTTAATTTGGTCCAGTTATTCTATTCTAAAAGTACATCCTGGAAATAATCAGGATGTACTCAATGGTTCGTAAGGATGTTCATCACAGAATTAGTTATCATGAGAACACTGGTAATAACCTACTTATCTAATCATTGTTGATCACTTAAATAAATTATCCTGCAGCCATTCAACAGAATTTACAGTATTAAAAAATGACAATATAAAAAATGTTTAATGACATGGAAAAACATTCATCATACGTATAGCTGAAAAGAAAGGTTATTAAAAAAAAAAACAACCCTAATCAGAAACAACACTCCCGTTGAGTCCATATCACAACCATCCTGGCTGAGGGATGCCGATCCTGTGGGAGCTCTTACTCGGTATGTGCACACAGACCTTGGTCTTTTCAAAATTCTGAATCTGGAGAACATATAGTGTCAGATAATGTTTTCGAGAAAAAAAAAAGTTTTCTCTTCATTTATGTTTTTAAACTCTTGTAAAGTGTGCCCTGAGAAAAAGTAAAACAACTCATTCTGTATCATTTTTGAGCCAAATATTAAGAGCTTTCCATGAAAGGCTATAATTAATAGTATGCCTATACTAAGAACAGTAATTCAAATGTTTCCAGGGTGAACTTAGATTCAAATGTGATGGCACCATAAACCATAATTCTTAAAAGTGATGAGAACACATTGAAGAGGGTCCCCGTTTCTTTCCCTTCTCTTCTAAGCAAATGTGCTGGTTTTTCCTCCTGTGTCAGTCATAGTAAAGATAACTCCTTTGCTCTGTTCAGTTTCTGGTAATGGAACAGAACTTCCTCCAAATGTGATGTTTCACATAAATGATGATTACATCAGTTGTGCTGTGGCTTACCTAGATCCTTAAGTGCTATCAGGAGCCTAATCAACAATCTAGAGGAGCCCCTCCCCTCCTAGACTGAGGAATACTCATCCTACAAGAGCTTCTGTCATAAGCTCAGTGGTCAAGGGAAGCTTTTACTTGCATTTCTTCAAGCTGAGTCTCAAACAGAGAACATAGCAAATGAAAAAACTTCAAAGACTTTTTTTTCTTCCTCCATCGTTAAAAGCAGGGATGGCGGAAGTTGCATCTCAGACCCAGAGTGGCATGAATCTTTAGGAAAAGTTCCCTGAGCCATTGCAATGTGAACCCCTTGTTAAAATCTAAGGGTTCCTTTAGGGATAAAAATAATAAGAATGATGGCAATACCCCCACACCCACGAGACATTAGAGAATCTCTAGGTTGAAGGCCCTATGGTAGGCACATCACATGGGCCATCTCTTTTGATTAACATACAACATACTCATGATAACAGTGATAATAACCCACTCTGTAACAAGAGTAACCAACATATATGCCATTTATTATGTGCCAGGCTCTGTTTAACCATTTTATAAATATTAACTGTTTCAATTCTCACAACAACCCCTTGACAGAGAGGGGAGAAAGGCTGAGAGTGTGAGAGAAACAAATTCCAACACCATTTTCTGAAAGGAAGCTGAGACACAGAGATGTTAAATGATTTGCCCAAGGTCACATCACTGGTAAGTGGTAAGGCCAGGATTATTCGAATACACACAGTCTAACTCTAGACTGGCATGAATACTATTAACCATTTAAATTCTTCTAAACAAGTTACTTGTACTTCCTTACTTTACATGGAAAATGTAATATTGCATTTTATGCTTATGCTACTTAACATATACCTTGGCACAGGGCAGCCATCCAGTACTGATCTTTGAGTTGAATTGAAAAAAAAAAAACAAACACAACATAAATTTCTTATTAGAAAAGACACAGTCTGGAAAATTAGTTGACTGTATTCAATTTATTCTTTTAAGGAGTCGTTATGTGTTTTTAAATATAATGATAAAAACTACATTTGAGTATAGAGAATTAGTTTCAGCGAATACATAATTCAATACTTGTGTATTGAGACTCATACCAAACTAAATTATGAATCAAAAACCAGAACCAACTATTAATTTGCATTAAAATAAACCAATCCATCTTTTTTATAAAACTGTAAAATAAGCCCATTAAAAGAGTATTATCCAATGTATAAGTTTAAACTAAAACAAAATCTTTGTTCTTTTAAAGTTATATAGCCAGAACTCAAGTATCAACGTAGTTTTGAAAAGAGCATATTTCATTAGGTTTAAACTTCTAGGAGAAAACAAGTATATCTCCACCTCGCAAGACTAGCAGCAATAAAATATCCATTATAGGTGATCTGTCTCATCATCTGTAGAATGAAATAGTTGACTCAGTTTCCAACATCTCTTCACATCTTAAAGGATACTGTAAGCTACATTTCTTTAGAAAACGAAATGCATAGGAAGATAATGTAAAATAAAACAGTATCTACTACTTCGTTAATGTGATTTCTCTTTCTATACCTTCTATAGTGCATTGCTCATTTTAGTCCAGTATAATCCCTAAGACTATCTGCAATTAAGCGTAAAGAGACACTAGATTCAAACAACCTACGTTCAGTTCAGGTTGTGCCACACAGTAGCTGAGCAATTATTGACAGGTTCCTTGACCTGTCAATTTACAAATCCCATTTCACCATTAGTTAAATGTGAAAAAAAATGATTATTTCCTTCCTACCTATCTCTTAAGGATAAATAATAATATAATTATTGATTAATACCATACATATTAATGAAGAAATAGGAGAAAACACACTGTAAACTCAAACACTTTAAAAATGAAAAGAAATTATATCAGTAGTAACAAGACTTTTTTCAGTCATGAAAGCTTGCAGTTATTTTATTGCTATATTTGACCATTTTCCTTTCAATTTTCTTAAAGCAAAAGCAATAGTCTATTGTGAAAACAGTATAACACCTTCTTCCATTTGATGCTTTTCCAAAATTCTTGCTTAAGCTTTATCAAGCCATACTTTCATATCAGCCTAGTATTTATTGAGCATTAAAAGGCTCTGTCTGCTTTTGTAAGTGAGCTTTGTTATAAATTAATCTTCTACAATTCCATAGAACTGAACTAGAAGAAGAAAAATGAAAAGAAACCCTCTGATGCACTTCATATGCTTTCCAATTTCAATTATTTGGGACTCATTTACCTTTCCCAGGAATGAATAAACTTTGTGAAACTGAGAAAGCTACCATGGCATGAAATTTTCTATATTCTTCTATCTCTATGGTAAGAGTTCTACTAATTGCTTATTTTAGAGAGCTAAAAATAAACTACCAAATATACCAAGAGAAGCTGGCAGTGATCAGAGTCACTAGTAAGAGGGAGTAGATAATGTCTATAACTTTAAAATCCAGCAGTACATTCAGCTTAGAAATTTCCCCTTGAAATTTAATAAACTTTACCCCTAGGTAAAGATACATCATCAACATTTTAGTCACAATTATCAAATGCTACTCTAAAAATAAAGGAGAAGTTTGTCCATATCCATAATGCTAATCCAACTCTGTCAGAATGACTTTATCCTTGATTTATAGATCACAGATCTAGACTTACACAAATAATGATACCTTGATACCTTGGTTATTAAGGAACTATTTGAAATACAATTTTATAGAGTGGTTCTAATTATATTTTAGTTAATTGACAAAGCATTACATCATACCTAATTATACCATTCCTACCTAAAAGTACTCATTTATACATGAGTTTCTGATTAACAAAATGTTAGATAATGGTATTTTTAAATGATTTTGATATACACCTTGACTTGGGGAGCTATGGCAACACAGAGATCAGAGAATCATCCAAAAATCATGCTGCTGCTTTTGGAAGCCAGAGGAAAATATCTGATGACACACAGAGATGTAAGTATTGTCTGCATAGAGCCACCTCACTTTCATCTATAATCTCAGCCTCCTGAAAGAGTGCATAAATACACAGAGAGTAAGGGAAGTAATCTGCCCAGGGTCCATACAGCTATGAGGCAACATGCCTAATGCATCAACAGTGACAGGTTAGATGTAGGCAAATCCTTCCATGTATGGCATTTCCCCCCACTAAGCTTCAGCCTTCATAAATTTTCTGAAGTAACCAAACCGAGAATTTCTCATTAAACCAAGAAGAGCCAATGCTCATCTGATCAACTAGAGTTTTACCTTCAGGCTAGAAACCATTACTGTGACCTCTTCTATGATCCAAATGATCATGTGTATGATTTGATTATGGAGGCTGAAAGCTGACTTTACAATACCTACATCTCAACATTCAGATCAGGACAGACTAAGAGCACCATCACCCTAAAACACATGAATATTTGAGTGCTCAAGAATAGTAGTTTCCCACCTGGAAAAAGAATAATAAAGGTGGGGAAATGTTTGGGAATAAAAAAACATAAAATTTAACTATGTGGGGTGCAAATGATTTGAAAAGACACCATTCCATTCCACATCTTCTTAAAAACACATACTCAATCTTAACTATCTCTAAATAAAGGGAAGCCACATATGTAGATGAAAATGGTATGTAGATGTACTTGGTCAGTGAATCTGAAACTGTTCATAGACTATGCGCCTTTGTGGTCATACATCCTTGCCTGGTGACAGTGTAACCCTCCACATAGTTTCATGTTGTCTACATGCAAACACACATACACAGAGCAAACCTCTGTAGACCTCACTGGTCAATCTAGATTTGCTGGGCAAGATCTTCTGGACTCTAGTTTTCAGAGTACTCATCGACAGCTGCTCTGAAACCATAGAAGACATGGTTTCTTAGGGAGGACTTGAAGATCAGCACCATCATGAAAGCCTGAGTGCCCCAAAAGGCAAGGCTACGAATAGCCAGTTTCACAAAATCAACAGTCACCAAAATGGTGTGTGTATGAGAGAGAAAAGGACAACCAACTGGGGTGCAAGAAGAGGACAGTGGAAAGTAAGAACAAAATTATGCTCTACTAATATTTAATATGTGATTTTCCCATGGCATATGTGTATAACTTTTTAAATGAATATATATTTATGTATGTGTGTGTGTGTGTGTGTGTGTGTATATGTTTAAAATGTTTTTACTGATAGGACTACATGATCAAAAAGGTTTGCAGATGATTAAAGCCATATAAGCCAAACTGATTTATATACATATGCAGGCAAATAGAACTTACAATACTTAAATCAAAAAATTTTTAATGCTTAAGTCATGAGGAATTCAGTTTATAACACTAATTTTTTTCCTCATTTTTCTATAATGGTTCATATCTCAATCTGCTTTACAAAAAAAAAAAAAAAAGCTGATTTCACCATGCCTGCAATTAATAAATATTTTACGAAAGTTGGCAGTAAGAAAGAAAACAGGACTTACAAAATTCCTTTCCAACTCAACATAGATTCAGCTTTAATACAAAGATTTAATAATAAAATTTCCTCAAATAATCAGATAACAAGGAAAACAAATTAAAGTCGATTTTATTTTTTAATCACCTGCATTCAGTTCTATTTTTGCTGTGCTCTATTAATATTTTAAAGGAACTAAGCAATCAAAACCAAATCTGGAAGAATTAGCATCCAACATGAGGTGATTTTAGGTCATCAGGGCAATTTCATTGCTGCTAATTATATCTCCAAATAAACAACACTTCTGTTTCAGTTTCCTGACCAAATTTTATGGGATGTATCATAAGGAAGAAATATTTTCAAAGGCAAAAATACAAGTGAATGTGTAAATAGGTGGAGAGGAGGAAAAGCACATTTTAACTCCAACAGCCATGAATTCCAGGTGCCTCCTTCTATGATTTCCCCCCCCTTCAAAACATACAGGAAAACACATAAAATGAGAATATTCAACACAAATTTCCAAATGTGTAACACATGAACTATTTTCTAACACTCAGAAGAAGTTTGAAAATAAGCAAAGACATGGTATCACAGAGAATAATATGTAAAAAGAGAGATCCTAAAAATGACTAAAAAAGAGGATAAGAATATTAACAGACACTGGATTTCAAACTGCCAATATGAATTTAAAAGAGTCACATCTCCTTTACATTATGCAACATTTTTTTTCTCATTCACTTTGGTCTGTAAATGTATTTACAAGAGACCTCTATATTTTTATGAAGAAACATTGAAAACTTACAGCATTTCCTTTCTAAGAAACTAAATTTAGACAATGTAGGAGGTATAGGGAGAGACGGTCATTATAACACGGACAATTTAAGGGGGAAAGAATTTAAAGTGTCTTAAAGCAAATAAATACCAAACTTGTTTAAACACTGAAATAATACAGACTACTGATAATTATAATACAATTATGTGTTTTCATTTTCTATAAATAGATACCTACCTATGTCAATATGTGAGATAGCAACTGTTAAATATTTAGTTCTGCAACTAAGACTTTTATTTATACCATGTAAGTTAATACAACTCAGTAACTAAGATCAATTTTCAAAACATAACCAAGCAAATAAATAATATCTGTTACTATCTGGTTTTTGCATAGCAATTTGGCCATTTCCTATTCTGGACTTCAGTTCCTTAGCCAAAATCTCATATATCACTGCCTTCTATTGACACCTGCTGGAGACTACTGGAATTGCATATTTCTCATTTCATTATCTGGGCAGTTGTTAATTCTGCATCTGAGGAAAGAAATGTGGAAGATAACATTCCAACTGCAAATAACACAAGTTTTAATTTTCTAAAAGCAAAAGTAGCATTCATTCTCAACATTTAAATTTTAATGTTTCCTTTAGGAAATTATGAGTCTCAAGAAATCTATCCAAAGCATACTTCTCATGGGAATAACTTACCCAATGACTTCAGTAGTTGAATTTGTGCATATTTGGGGTATAATTATGAAACTAAGTAACTTTCTCTAGTATCTGAACTTCTACTGTTTCCTGCCTCAGACTAAATACTTGGATCACATGACTCGAGAAAAGTATTTGATTTTGTGAAAGTGTGCATACAAATGGATCAGAAAAATAACCTAGCTAATACAAAAAGAATGCTTTATATATTCACACTTGTAGTTAAAGAGGTAAAGTAACGTGCATTAGTGAATGAGTTTTTATTGTTATCAAAACTGCCTGTCCCTGAAATACATAACGTGTTTATACCAGAATAAACTTATTATCTAAAGTCAACCAAAACACAACACATTGAAATAATTAATTTAAGGGTTTTAGTAACTAAATTAATTATTAAGTTACATTACATTTTAATTAACTTAATGCAAATGAACACATTTGGAAGTATTTCTGTAAAGAATGCCACACTACTCATCCGTCCCCTAAAACTTAAAAAAAAAAAAAAAAAAGTTTCTGGAAAGAAATACGTTTAATTGACCAAACTGCAAAAGGTAAAAATATATGACAAAGTTAATACAATACTACTCCTCCTGCCCCCAGTGCACTACTACATAATATGCGGTTTAGGTGCCTGGACATGTCCTATTTTGTAACATGAGAAAATTAATATTGCCCTAGAGGCAGTTGTTCCAGTTCCAAATGAGTTTGGGCAGCTAACAGGGCAACAAGATATTCTTGAGAATGGTACTGAGAGCATGATGTGAAGGAAGAATGTGATGCTGCGGTGCTATAATAAATTGCTTTACATTCCTGGTAGAATTCCTTCCTTTTGATCAAACTGCGCGAGTTTTTGACAAAAGTAATGAGGCACTATGAACCTGGTATAAATCAAACAGAACGATGATGAAAAATAGAAGAGCTAACTTTTTTTTTTAATACAGGAGCTCATTCAATGGTTTATGATTAGGATGACGTAGTATTTGAAATTTGCAACTGTCAAACAAGTTGCCTCCTGAAAGTGTACTTAATCCACCTGTTCAGATAAAATTAAGTTCTTCAAGTTTAACTATAGCATATGAAGATTCAAGAGTATAGGGGATATTTTATGATGAGATTCAGTCTAGGAGTTTCTAAAATGTGCTTTATTTTTTTTTTAATTGAAAAAAACAATTAGCTCTAAAGGGATAGATAGTTTTTAAGTAATCTACTGAAAGATTATTTTAAACTGTTCTTTTACATTTACTAAAATTTACATAAAATTAATATAACATGCAATATTAAGACCCTACAAAGTATCACGGAGGTAACAGGTCTTAATGAATGTGGTTTTGCCATATTTTCTCCAAACAGTTTATCAGCCCTTCTCAGAAGATAGGTTTTCGTCAAATGCAAAATAAAATATGCACTGAAACAATACTTGTTTTAGATTCCTAAACAAAATTTAATGAAGCAACTCACTTTAACAGCTCTTACAATCCGTCACTAAGAAAAGGAATCTTTCCTTGCTAAGAACGCTGAAAGGTTAGTTTTTAGAGCCTGAGAAACAGTAGAATTGTCAGACACCCGAGATCCTCATTTTCAATCACTCAGTTACCTTACAGAGCTTCTGATACCGAGGAGAAGAAACTGCCATCCTTTGTAAACGATGTAACAAAACCACAACTTTCTGCAGAGATGTTCTCACCACAGCCATCATTTTAAGTTTACCACACTTCTGGAGACACCTCAGAATTTGCATTATAAATGAAGAGCAATGATCATTTCCTCCCGGTCACTGGACAATGATTTGCCAGTTCTCTGAGCATGCTCGTTTCCAGGAATGCATTTGAAAGATACAGGGGTTTAGATGCTAGGCAAAAGGAGGCTGGTATTCCTTCAACTTCTTCTCAATTTAAAAAACACATACAAACGCCACAAAGAAAGCCCCCCAGCAGATGCTCACAGCCGGTACTTGCTCAGCTCGGCATGGCCAGACAATGAGCAAGTTGTTGAGCCAAACGCTGCCTGCTGCTGGAGAGGAGTGCGCTCTGGCTGTGTAGCCAAAAAGGATATTAAGTGAAACATTAAAGCTGCAGATACATAGCAGACATCTCCTGGGAACGGAGATTCAACACATCACCACGGTGCATGCCTTGAAGCTAGTTTATATTAAGAGATGGAGTGGCATTCATTCACTCACTCTGAGAGATGCGTTCACTCCCCGACTGAATGCAGCTCGGGCCGTGCTCTGTGGGATGACTGAATAGACATTGTTATAAATCTTGAGAAGAGCAGAAACGTACCTGACTCTAATGATAGCAGCCCATACATTAAGTGCTATAAATCACCTCCAGACAGGTCTCAGAACAAGATCATCTAAAACAAAACGAAACAAAAAATGCCTGTGGGGAGGGGGGGTATGTGGCTTTACCTACAGCACCCTACAAGCAGTGTCGTCCGTGGGCTCTCTGATGCTTGCCTAGGAGAAAAGCCACTAGAAACTGAATTTCTAATGTTAGGTTAGGACTTCTCTAATTAAACAGTAAAGTTAATAAAATTTTTAAAAAGTCTGTAACTGACTGCTAACATGCTAAATTACCACGTTTCCCCTTAGACAACATCTTCGTGATCTCATTTTATTTGCCATAAAGCTGTTTTAATTTTATGAGTAAGAAATATAAAACATGATTATATGATATAAAGACGCAGTACAGAATTTGGGGGTTTTATATGTATGTGTATATGGGAGATGTGTTTTCCACTGCAGCTTGGATACCATTACAAATATCAATTGGGGTAAAGGAGCCTTAGGAAATGAGCAAAATCACCCAGAATGATTAAAAGACTGGGTCAAGGGGCACAGCCAGAAATAGAAGACAGACGTTTCTCATTATCAGTGTCCTGCTCAAACTAATAACCCAGGTAAGGCTGCTATTTCTCTAATGTTGTCACGGTTCTTTAAAAGAAATACAGTGTTGAAAGTATTTGTTTCTCTTCTTTTACTTTGTCTGCTTTCTCAGCCCTTCATGTTATATAGCATGATTGAAAGTCCTATATTGGGTCTTACAGAGTTGTTGTGTTTATCAAGCAGTGTTTTTGTGTATTTTTCTGCTTCTGCTTGTGTATTTTTTTCCCTGCAGGTCTATACTGAGAACCTCTACTGCCTCCCTCTGGATAGGCTAACAACATCAAAATATCTCTACAAAGCCAAAATCGGAAGAGGCAGTCAATTAATGATGTAATTAAAAATATTAAGTTATCATACAAATATACAGAACCAGAAAGTAGATTTGTGATTATTTAGGGGTAGGGGGTTAGAGGGTTGGTAATGGGGGATTGATAGCTAAGAGGCATGTGATTTCTTTTTGGGATGAGGAAAATGTTCTGTCTGATTGTAGTGATTGTTACATACCTTTCACACTTAAAAACAACTGACCTGTACACTTTAAATGGATGGATTGTGTGAAACGTGGAATTATAAGTCATAAAGCTGCTATCAAAAAAATATATGAAGTTGTAATTCCTGTCCCTGAACCAGCAGATAAAGTTTGCACAACAGAAGTATACCACCCCCACCCCTCCAAACACAATCCTGGCTATGGAGCTGGGTACCAGGGAAGATCGGCAACAATCTAAATCATCAAAGTCTGTACCTATGGAGTGAGAGGATGAAAATTAGGCTGAAAGAGAATACAGGAGATGAAAATATAATAATCCAAAAACACATCTTGTGCGAGAGCAAAAACAGCTACCTACTTATTGTAAGAACAACCCAGAAAGGCAGCAGGGCAGCAGGATTTTCTCCAGGAAAGAATCAGATTAGCTCTATTAATTGGTTACTGCCAAAATGTAAAGCTTATATTTTGAAATATAATTAAAATGATAATAATATCCTAGAATGTAGACAGGAAAATTCAGAATAAATGCATTTGAACGAACAGATAAACTGATAGGGAAGCCAACAGTAGGCTTTCATTCCAAAGGGAGTGGGGGGGGGGGAGTTTCTGCACTTTAGCCAAATTCCTTCACCTAAATATAGAAACACAGTGACTGCTGCATACTGGGGCATCTCCTCCTGGATGTTACTCACAGACCTTATTTCAACATAGTCCAAATGAAACGTATCATTCCTTCACACTCCACACCAACTTGCACCCTTGCCCTGACTTGTTCTTTCCTTCTATTCCTCATCTCAGGCTCTAATCCCACCTGGCAATCTTCTCCCTCTCTGCCATACTATCAAGACATTAGGTCTATTCCCCCTGTGATTGCCTCATTTCTGGTCATAATCACCTCTCACCAGATGGCTGCAAGACTATCTTACCAGACCTCATGCACTGCTATTAATCTTGCCCAGTTCAAACCCATTCCTCGCAATGCCATCAGCTAGAGTCCTATAAAACACAAATCCCCTTGCATCACCCTCTTGCTCAACAACACTCTTCAATGACTTCTCCCTGTTGCCACTGGGTTACGATATAAAAAACTCAGCAAGTCGAACAAGACCCTCTGTGACCTGAACCACTCAGAAACTCGGAGCTTCTCTCTCCAAAGGACTGGGTTTTCTCTTGCCAGCTCTGCTGAGGAGTAAAGCCTTACTGCCTTGCAGTCAGGCAATGAAACATAAATACATAAATCCAAATGGTCATTCATCCTTAACAGAAATGGCATGTATCATAGGATACTCCCAGAAATGAATCTTCATCTTCCATTGTGCTTCTAAACTATCGTTTATCAAAATTCACCCAAAATTACCTTAAGATGAATACGGAATAAGTTTCTTCATCTTCATGAAATACTCCTATATCTCTGTATCCAGCTGTCATGAGACATGGAGCAGGTACAAACAGCGAGTGTGACATGTAAGCAGTTCTACATACACCCCTTGTGCACAGGACACACATACGCCAAGGCCCTAATTCCACCTTTTTTAGCACACCCCTAAACCGCCCACCCACCCCCACCACCACCATGCCACCAGAAAATGCATTTTATAATTTCAGGCAGTTTTGT
>NW_026057679.1:0-17637 GCF_023721935.1 Panthera uncia
TCAGGGTAGGAAAGTGTTCTGGTATGATTTCCTCACATAAACCTTCTCTGTGTTCTCTGTCTTCATTTTCTGAGACCCCTATTATTCGGATGTTGTTCCTTTTGAATGAGTCACCACGTTCTCTAAATCTTATCTCATGCTCTTTTGCCTTAGTTTCCCTCTTTTTTTCCTGCTTCCTTAACCTCCATAAGTTTGTCCTCTGCATCATCGATTCCCTGCTCTGCTGCATCCATCCTTGCCACCGTGACAACCATATGAGATTGCATCCCAGTTCCAGCATTTTTAATTTCATGATGGCAAATTTTACTTCTTTTATCTCCACAGAAAGGGAATCTATGCTTTTTTCAAACCCAGCTAATATTCGTACTATTGGGACTCTAAATTCTGGTTCAGACATTTTGCTTATTTGTCAGAAGCATTTCCTCATGTCCTTTCTTTTGAGTGAATTCCTTCATTTTGGAAGAAGAAAAGGAATTATTAAAAAAATTAAAAAATTTAAAACAACACAAAAAAATCAAATGAAGGATGCTAGATCCTAGGTGTGTTTTGGTCTGGTTGTTGAAAGAAGCCTGACAGAATAGAGAAAAAAGGGAAAGAAAGGGGGAAAAAAGGAAATAAAAAGTAGGAAAACATTTGATCATTAAAAACATGCAACCTTCCTTTGTCTCCAGCATCCATCGACTCCCCACTTCTACACTATCTGCGACCAAGCCATGAGGTGGCACCTCCCTTCTGAATTTCATCTCAGAAGGGGCTGTGTTTCCAAACCCCTCATTTCTGAGGTCCCTTAGTCTTGGCCCACTCCAACCCTCCATGGGAGGGTCTTGCCAAGCAATGGCCAGGTGCTCGCCACCCCTGCGAACGTTCATGGGACCACCTGCTGCAGATGCCCAGAGCCTACAGCCAGGTACCAATGTGCCCCACAAGACGTTTGCCCAGTCATGTAGCAGCAGCATCTCAGGGATTCTGGTAAATCACAACACACATCTGGTGCCAGACTTCACTGCCCCATAATGCCTTTGTTCCAAAACCAACAAACAGCTGTTCTCCAGGGTCCACTGGGACACTTACCTGTGGGGAGGCCACACGACCTCTACCAAATGTTCTCTTAGCAGGGGAACTGCTTCTCCCCACGTGGCCCTCGGAGCCCTCGGAACTCGCTCCTGGGGATTCACCCTTCCCACCAGATCACCACCAGGTAGCGAGATACAGAGTTTCCAACTCTGGGCTCCCTTGTTTACAGGGCCCTTCTTCTTAATGGTATTGAAAATCTACTTTCTCCTTTCTTGCTTTCTTGTTCAGTCCCTTTTGGGTGTTTCCACTCTTTCTCTTTCTCTACAGTTGCCTTTTGGGGGACTGTTTTCCTGTATTCTACCCCCTGTTTCTGTCCTATCTCCACAAGCAAAAACAACTCCCTATCCTCCATGGCTTCTCTCTCCCCAAAATCACCTCTCGTGCTGTGTACCTGCCAAGTTCTGTGGCTCAGGTTACGCAGATGGTTATGTTGATCCTCAGATAAGTTTTCTAGTGTGAAGAATGCTTTTGTGCTGATCTGGCTGAATTTCAGGAATGAGAGAAGCAGAAAACTTCCATGCTACTCCACCATCTTGGTCCCTTCTCCTGGGGAGAAGGGATTGTGAGGGATTGTGAGCTTCTTTGTGGTGTGCTTCCTTTATCCTTGAGATTAATTAAAAGTACAGTCTAAACTCATGGGTGTTTGAGGAAAACTGGGAGAGGTATATGTCCCTTTGGGCAAAATGGCTTTGAGCATGGACAAGCCAATGTCAAGATGGCAGAGTGAGGAGAGTTGCCATGAGTCACATATGACCACCAGAACATATTGGCAGAACATGGAAATGTGCTTTGGGAAACCTTCGCATGGATTATGTGAGAAGTACCAAATAGAAAAGTAGAAAACAGATAGAGAGAGACACCTCCTACTGTTATCCATATATTAAAGGGGATTTTTGCTCCAGGAAAACCAGAAATGTCTCTAAAGCCTTGGTTACACATAATTTCTATCAGTGCATAATGAATGAATCCAACGAGAAGGTGGTGTTTGACTGGCAGAGGGGTTGAGAATGTGGCTGGGAATTTCCAAGGAAAAGGAGGAGAGATGTGTTGAGGGTAGAGCAAGACTAGCTCTGAAATCATCTTGAACTGTTACCAAAAACTGAAACTCACACCTGTAGTCTTAGAAGAAGTGGCAAACGTAGGGCACCTGGGTGGCTCAGTCCGTTGAGCAACCCACTCTCAGTTTCAGCTCAGGTCATGATCTCATGGTTTGTGGGTTTGAGCCCTGCGTCAAGCTCTGCACTGATGTGTGGAGCCTGCTTGGGGTTCTCTCTATCACTGCCTCTCCCCTGCTCATGCCTCTAAATAAATAAATAAATTTTAAAGAAAATAATAAAGAAAAATAAATATCAAAGGTATTTTCCAAGAAGAAGTGGACTGCAAATTTATGGAAATATGACGGAACAGAAAACTTTTATTATAATACCAACTAGCAAGCAGTTCAGCTGGGAGAGGGTGGTATGTGCAGTGAGGTATGAAGGTCTGAGGTGATGGAGGTGAAGTGGCAACAGTTGGTTTCACATGAAAAGGAGAGAACTGGTTATTCAGCAAATATGTTGTATTAAAGTCTGTCAAAGAGTTGCTGTAGATATATCTGAATACAGCAAACCGTTGTTCTCTTCTGTGTTGAATCTTTGTCTTTCAACTGCTCTTTCTGGCATTTCACTTAGTTGAGTTCTGAGAGGTCTAGTTTCCAGACAACTCTTTGTTCTTCAGTGGGCAGCTGATAAGGAACAACTTGAGTCCCTCTGTAAAAATGTAACTAAATAAATTTCCATTCATCTGGAAAGAATTCTATTAGCATCTCTATCATTAGACTACCTAACATGAAGAACCAATCTTTGTAACAAACCATATGGGTAAGGTGATTGCCATGTCCTAAAAGCAAAAATAAGTGAGTAGAAGCAACAAAGGGAGAGGATCCACCAATCTAGAAGGAATCTGGATTTCACTCGGGACAAATAGAGAAATTTTGGGGTCATCTTCTTAGAAGAGCATCAATACCTTCTACTCTGGAGTTCCACAAATTGAGAATGTGTCCCTCCCCTGGTAAGTCAATCAAACATCTACCAATCACCACCAGTGAATCTGATTATACCCCTTCGTCCTGAGAGTCTGAGAGACAGAATCGAGAGTGCTTCAAGGTTGGTGAATGAGTTCTGGGGTGGGGGCTTGGCAGGGCCAGCAGAAAATGTGTAGCAAATAAGGAGATCTTCTCATTCAGGTTAATCTTCCATAAACAGGTGAGAGAAGATAGGAAAAACCATCTGCAGAGCTTTCATGATCAAGTCAACTATCTCATACTGATTCTCATCTCTGTGTTTTTGCAGCTTTACAGCATATAATGCCTCTTTCTCAGCCAATTCCCTCTCCATTTGTTCCATTTGTCTCTGCTGCTCCAGTTTATCCTCCAGCTTTCTGATTTTGTCTTCAAACTCCTTTCTTATAAGCACTCTCTCTCTCTCTAGCTCTGCTGCGTAAAATTCTTGCATTTCTTGCATTTGTTTCTGAATCTCGTTGTCAGCCGTTTGGTACATCTTGTTAGTGTAGCATCTTCCTTCATTCTTGACTAGAATGCGCTGGACCAGGGTGAGCAGCTGATTTCTCTGGGCCTCCTGCTCAGCTCCTGTTGCCCGATTGTTGAACACGCAGTAGCGATCACCAAACTTGCCCACCAACTCTCGGATATCTTTGGGTGCTTTCTGTAAGTAATCATGGAAATTGGTGCCATCCAAGTCATCTTTCCGGGTGAATAAGAGAATCATGTATCTCCTAGCTCTGAGTCCAAACATTTGCAGGATCTTCTCCGTGGCCTTTTGCTCTTCGTGCGTGTACCGGCCCAGCGGGACCACCAGGAGCAGAGCATGAGGCCCTGGGGAGGTCAGGAAGATGCAGTGAGCAATCTCCTTGCAGGTGTCAGCATCCTGTACCTCGGTGTCAAAAATGCCAGGCGTATCCACGACCACAATTTCTCTTCCCTGCCACCTGCTGCTCCCTTTGTTACAGGTCTTGGTGACTGATGTTGCCGCAATGCTGGAACGAAACGCTTTCTCTCCGAGGATGCTGTTGCCTGTGGCACTTTTCCCTGCTCCAGTCTTACCCACTAAGACAAGTCTCAGCTGTGAATCTCTGCCATCTTGGTTTCTAAACCCTGGGACATCAGGAAACAAAAGCCACAGCATTAGGATGGTAATCCAGCTGCTTCTCCTGCATGGCCCCCCATTTCCCCTCACACACACCCCTCCTCTGTTGCCCCAGGGTCCCCTCCCATAAGTGACTGCTGCACTCCCAGGAACTCTATAGAAGGCCCTTCTAGAGAAGCCTATTCAAAGTCTATAGAAAGCCTGAAGTTCTCTTGCAATACTTGGGGAATGCCCAAGTACTTTCCAGGATTTCCTGGAGCTTCTTACTCTTACTTTTTGTAGCTAAGTAGCCCACAGAAGAGGAAACAAAATATTGTAGTTTACAAAGAGAATTCTGAGCTGCTGCTGCTGCTGGTAGCTATTCCTCATAAGAGCAATGCAGCAAGTAACACAAAATCTGACTTTGGGGCATCTAAGTGGGAGACTCCCCTCCCCATTTATATTCAGAATGGAACTTTGCTTCTCCCATTAAGAAGCCAGCTAGGCAGGTTACACAAGCCAACCCATCCTTGCAGGGTACAAAAGGGATGCTTGTGTGGAAAGAGAAAGTGTCTTTTTCTATTTCCTGTGTGCAACCATTCTGTCAGGGATTGTGAAATGAGAGAGAACAATAAAATTTACATTTAAAGTTAAAAACCTTAGGTTAAAAACCTTAGCTTAGAGTCCAGTGAAGTTTTCATATTCTTAATTAAGACATTAAAGAGTTATAGACAGGAAATATCAACAGATCTCTAAAATTATTAGAAAATCTCTTGATACATAAAAAATAAAAGAAACAGAGCCCCTGGGTGGCTTAGTCAGATGAGCATTGGACTCTTCATATTGGCTCAAGTTGTGATTCCAGGGTCATAGGACTGAGTCCCACATCAGGCTGCACACTGAGCATGGAGTCTGCTTAAGATTATCTCTCTCTATTCCTCTCTATCTCTCCCTCTTCCCCTGTCCCTCTCCCTCTTTCTCTCTTAAAAAAGTTGAGGGGCGCGTGGGTAGTTCAGTCAGTTGAGTGCCCGACTTCAACTCCAGTCATGATCCCACTATTTATGGGTTCCAGCCCCCCATCGGGCTCTTTGTTCACAGTTCAGAGCCTGGAGCCTGCTTCAGTTTCTATGTCTCCCTCTCTCTCTGCCTGTCCTCTGCTCACTCTCTGTCTCTGTCTCTGTCTCTGCCTCTCTTTCTCTCTTTCTCTCAAAACTAAATAAACATTAAAAAAATTCTTTGGGGAGCCGCCTGGGTGGCTCAGTGGGTTAAGCGTCCGACTTCTTGAGGTCTATGAGTTTAAGCCCTGCACCAGGATCTGGGCTGACAGCTCAGAGTCCAGTGCCGGCTTCAGATACTGTGTCTTCCTCTCTCTCTCTCTCTGCTCCCACTCTGTCTCTCTGTCTCTCTGTCTCTCTGTCTCTCTCTCAAAAATGAATAAATATAAAAGAAATTTCTTAATGAAATAAAAATGGATACAGTTGAGAGCATCAGTAGAGTTATATTTTCTTAGCTTCACTAGATTAAGTGTTCTACTTCCTAGGAAGGTTGACAGATAATACCAGCTCAGCACAGCAATTCTCACATTTTTCAGAATAACTGTGACTTCAGTTAGACAACAAATCATCTATACAACTGTTATGCATTTGTATTCAGTAATTCATTGCATACCTCCTTATGGTGTCTATACAGTCTCTGTCTTCAGGATTTGTTAAACACAGAACTCCCCACCACCACCACCACCCTATAGAACATAGGTGGAAATCACATTTGAAAGCCTGTACCTCTGAGGAGACAGACCCTGACAGCACAACCCTAAGTGAGGCTGATTCCTGCATGGGGAATCCTGTATTATGGCCATCCTTTTCTGCTTGAACATAATGCATATGTTATCATACTCACAACATTAGAGACACTATTATAAACAGCATTTTATTTGTCAGACACAGCAACAGCATTGATCCAGTCCCTTAGACCCAAAATCTAGCAACTGCCCTTGATTCTTCCCTTCCTTTCCTTTCCCTTCCCTTCCCTTCCCTTCCCTTCCCTTCCCTTCCCTTGCTTTCCCTTTCCTTTCCATATCAGCACATTCTCTGAGCTCCACCTGCAAATCTGTCTACTTTTCTCCCTCCACTTTGAAGGCCACCACACTAGCTCCCACTACCATCAGCATCCAGGCCTCCAGAGTCTCCCAGCTGTTCTCTCTGCTTCCATTTGGCCCCCTTCCATCTACTCTGTCAATTGGAATACTCTTTTAAAAATGCCAGTGGAGCAGAGGAGAGATATTGCAGAAGCTCTAGCTCTGGGTTCCACAAAATCTGTAGTTGGTCTCCACCTCCTTCCAAGGATTAGCAAATCATCCCCAATGCAGAGTTCACACATGATAACCAGATCCCGGCCTGAGACAGGTAGATTTCCAGAAACCGAGAACACTGAATACAGAATGGCTAAGATTATCAAAGGAAACGTGTGGATGGGAGTTCAGATTATCATTTAGTTAGCATCCCTATGCAAGGCTCCAACTTTGGGACAGCCTGAGGGCATCTGCCTAGCAAGGAGGAGGGAAATCACGGGAGGAGAAACAGAAAGGCGTTTTACCCAGAGAGAGTGGACAGGGTGGACAGGAAAGAAAGAGCAGAGGACATGAAGAGGAGATCAGATAGATACAGGGGTGGAAACATTTTGCTCCAGCCGGATGAGGGCTGGCTGTCAGCACAAGAGAACCCCTCTGCTCGCTGTCCTCCCCCACCCAGCCCGGGGGAACCCAAGCAGGATATCACCGATCTCACCGCAGCTGCTCCTGGGACCACCGGGGCTGCAGCACGGATCGCTGTTGGGGGTTGCCATTGCAGTGTGAATTCCTGCCATAGAGAAACAGAACGTGTGGTTTTAGGGAGGTGAGTGGTACTGGAAGCCTCAACCTCGTGTAGCCAACAGTTTCTTCTCTTCTGCACACTTGCCACTTGGTTTCCCTGCCCTATTTCCCAAGACTTCTCTGCTCTCCACATTTGGGCTCATCTTCAGATTGTTCCCTTTTCTTCACACAATCATGCACTTCCAGTGGTCTGTTAGCACTCCTTCAGGGTGGCCTTCCCCTGGGATACTGAGGATTTACTGACAGACCCCTTCCACTCCCCTTAAGAAGCCAGACTTGCCTAAACAACGCATTCCTTGCTAATAAATTCCTTTCGTTGTCTTCTCTTTTAATGCCCTCTCCCTGCCTTTAAAGACCTTTCTTCTGTAGTTCAGTGGAGCACCCCTCAATTTGCAGGATAGGATGCTGCCTGATTCATGAATCTTCCATAAAACCAATTTTTTGGCTGAATTTTGTTTCATAACAAAATTACTGGAGCAGACTTTGACTAGGACGGGCTGAAAATGCTCGTTGTTCAGGACAAGCTCTTCTGATGGGAAGCCATCAAAACAAATATACAACACTGTGAGCAAGACAGACCCTTCTCTTGTAAGAAGAGTTCTTTCTTTATCCCTTAAGGACAGGGAATAGGAAAGATCTTCTTGTAAAGCAAGAAGAGAAAGCACAGAATTTTTAAAAATCATTTTTGGGCACAACGTTGGTGCTGGTGATGGGTGTTAGGGAGGGGGAGGATAACAGAAATAGGGAAACAAAAAGTATTTCGGTGTTTCATAAGGTCCTTCTTCTAGCTTGTGGGCTCTCTCTTCAGTCTGAAGTTCTGGGCTATGTATCCCAGCTCAGATGTCAGATCAAAAGACTACACTTCTGGGGTGCTGACCTTGGGTGGCTGGGTTCTCCTACTGCCTAACGAACAGGCATCCATTGGTCCCCAGCTCCTCCCCAACTGCCGAGGGTCACCTAGAGATGAGGGGCATCTCCCTCATCTTGCCTCCTAAAGGCATGGGGAGGTTTCTCTTCCCCAACTCTGAGTGAGGCTCAGAAAGGGGCAGCCCTGAGCAGGCAGACAGCTGGGTAGCAGAGCCTCTGATCCTGACCTGGGTGCTGGCTTTGGGGCAAGGGACAGTGACCTGTGCTTCTTCATCTCCCATCTGCTCCTCCCCATAGAGCTCATTCTGTCTGCTCACCCAACTCTATCCCTGAAAACTTCAAGTTTATTTATACTTTCTATTAATAATGAGGGGAATAACATTTGTACAAGTATTCTGTGGGCAGCAAGCCCTGAAAGACAATTGATTTGTAGGGCTCAGCCCTCAAAACAGATTACAACCTAAAGTCAGAAAAAAACAGGAAAAAGGAACCAACAAGAAAGACACAGTCTGAAAGCATGTTTGCCCGGAGGTTTAAAACGTACGTCCGGGGGAGAGGTCCCTTCTCCATCAAAATCACACATTACCCTTTGTTCCCTCCCCCAAATACCCCTTTTCTCTTACCTGGAAAGTTTGGGTCCTGCTCCCTTCTCTAACTTTGAAGACAATGCTAAGCTAAGAAGTTGAGAGAAAAGAGAGAGGATGTGAGAGGAGGAGCTGTACAAACTTGCTGTTGCAAGAGACCTGCCCACTTCGTCATCTAGCCTCTCAGATAGAACTTCCTGTAATTAATGATTTCATTTTTGCAGTACAATAAGTTAGCCATTAACCACACGGGCTGTTGACAACATGAAGTGTGATGAGTGTGAAGGCAGAAGTGAATTTTTAATTTTATTTCACCTGAATTAATTTGTAAAGGTTTTATTTTTAAATAATCTCTCCACCCAATATGGGGCTCATACTCACAACCCGGAGATCAAGAGTTGCATACTCCACTGACTGAGCCAGCCAAGCACCTCTATTCGAACTAATTTAAAGTTAGACAACCACATCTGCCTTGTAGATACCATGTTCATCCATGCAGACTCTACCAGGAAGGACAAAATAAAGGTTATGCTGTGACATTCTGGAAAAACTGCTGAGTCAAAACTAGAGAGCTGCCAGCTCTGAAAAGCCTGTGTTCCCTGACCCCACGTCTCAGCACAACAGGGGTCTTTCAGACCAACGTCTGCTCCTACTGCTTAGGTCTATATCAGTGTAGGCAGCCACTATGTCCTCTCCTTCCTCCCTGGGACTAGGGGAGAGTTGTTATTTCCAAGGTATTATCTGGTTGAAGCCAGAGAAGGTAGCTTATCTTAACTAATTAGGATAGGTCCAAAGTTACCCTGTGAGATGGTGCTCAGACCATTTGCAATAGGCTAACCACTAACATCTGACTCTACCTGCCAGGAAAATGTAAACTGTGAGAGTATTGTCAAGCGGGGGAGGGGGTCCCAGTTCCCTAGAGACACGGATCCCATTATTTTTTTTCTATACGTTAGTTTTCCAAGTATCTTTATTTTCTTTTTTTTTTTTTAATTAATTTTAAAGTGGGGTGGTTGAGTGGCTCAGTCAGTTAAGCGTCTGACTTCAGTTCAGGTCATGATCTCACAGTTCCTGAGTTCGAGCCCCACATCAGGCTCTGTGCTGACAGCTCAGAGTCTCGAGCCTGCTTCGGATTCTGTGTCTCTCTTTCTTTGTATCTCTCCCACTTGCACTCCATCTCTCTCTTTAAAAAGTGAATAAACGTTAAAAAAGTTTTTAATTATTTGAAAAGTTTATATTTTGCTACTTGTTTTCTCAGTGCAGAGTCTGACACAGGGCTTGAACTCACAAACCATGAGATCATGACCTGGGCCCAAATCAACATTCCACATTTAACCCACTGAGCCACCCCGATGCCCCAACATGATTTACAATCATATAAAACTGGCCACAAGGTGTCACACTACCTGTGTCCGTGCCCTGTTACAATAAGAATTTCTGTCTTTTCTCATCCACAGATGGAGTCTATGCCCTTGGAACTCAAAGCCTCAAAGGTTTTGCAGTTTGCCTTTTTACAATGTGAGCTCCTTTATGCATTTCTTGTTTCTGCTTTATAATTTGACACCATTTTCAACCCATGTCCTCCTTCCCATGCATCTAAAAATATCTGTAACCCTCTACTAGAAATGACATAGTAAACAGACGAGAAGATGATCCCTATGCACCTCACAGCTCAGTCCTTAGAAAGTCTGTAGTCTACCTTCGATGTTAATGTTACCAAGTCCCCACCCAGAACCTTCTCAACAGAACAAGCACGTTTGTTCTAAATTTACCTGTGCACAGCCACACTTCTTTCTTGTCTTCACCACAAGCATTTCCTGCCACATCTCCTTCTGTTTTGAGCACCTCACAGGATATAAGGCTAAAGTGCAAGGTCCTACCCAGACCTGCCATGGAAGCCTAATTAAGGACTGGCTTGAACTGAGTAAAATGACCAGTGCGGGCTGTCCCTCTTGACTCTGACGTTCAGAGTCTTGACAATGGAGATTTTAAATTTTTTTTAACGTTTATTTATTTTTGAGACAGAGAAAGACAGAGCATGAACAGGGGAGGGTCAGAGAGAGAGGGAGACACAGAATCTGAAACAGGCTCCAGGCTCTGAGCGGTCAGCACAGAGCCCGACGTGGGGCTCAAACTCACGGACCGCGAGATTGTGACCTGAGCCGAAGTCGGCCGCCTAACCGACTGAGATACCCAGGTGCCCCCTGACAATGGAGCTTTTAAAAGCCCAAGCTGCTTATGGAAAATTTAATAGGTCCATTTATTACTGCTTATTTGAAATAATGACAACTGGTAATTTGAATTAGGATTTCTCTTTTTCCAAGTTGTGAATGGGCACAAATGATGCCATGTAAGTAACATCAAAGTAGTTTGCACATTCTCTCTCACTATATTTTATTTCTATTCAACAAGAGATCGGGTATCTCAAAGTCAAGATGGCAAACTGGCCATACATGAACCATTGTGGAAAAATGGATTAATAGAAACTGCAGACAACAGACATCCTCTCTTTCTACAAACCCTCAGGAATCCATGTCATGGAGAGCTTGGGTGTATGAGCATCGGTGACGAGAGGTCTCGACAGGTTTCTGGAAGGCAGAGAGAATGTAAGACCTGAAACCACAAAACCCCAAGGAGAAAACAAACAGCGAGCTCCTTCACATTCATCTTGGTGATGAGTTTTTGAATCTGACACCAAAAGCAAAAGTAGGCAGGGGGGGACTACATCCAACTACAAAGCTCCTGCAGAGCAAAGGAATCCTTCAACAGAATGAAAAGGCCAACCTACAGAATGGGAGAAAATCTTGGCAAATCATGTATCTGATAAGAGGCCCTGGGTCAGGGGGTCCACAGGCCACATGACCCCAGGGTAGGCTACAGAGGAGGCAGCCACCAACGTCACCAGGGAAACCCTGTGGAAGTGGAGCTTCAGAAATTTCAGCTGCTGTGGACGGGGCTGTGTGCAGTGATTCCATGATCTTTTCATTCCCCCTAATTCAGAACCCCACACTACAGGGGCACCTAGGTGGCTCAGTCAGTTGAGTGTGCCACTTTGACCCAGGTCATTATCTCACAGTTCACGAATTCGAGCCCCACATCTGGCTCTGTGCTGACAGCTCAGAGCCTGGAGCCTGCTTCAGATTCTGTGTCTCCCTCTCTCTCTTCCTCTTCCCAGCTCACACTTTGTCTCTCTCTCTCAAAAATAAATGAAAACATTAAAAAGATATTTTTAAAAAAATTTTAAAAAGAACCTCACACTTCAAAGTATCTCTCCCCAAGTGTGCAATTAGAGGGTTCTTCTTGAAGACTTAGAACATCTTTAGAGGAAGCCCTCTGCCAGCCGCCCTGTAGGGTCCCCTTGGCGGGACAACCTGCCATGCTCTGTCACCTCAGATGGAGCCTATGGTTACAACCCCTCACTGGTTACATGGAACTCCTTTTCTAGCAATTTATACTTAAATATGGCATCAAATATATAGCAGGGAGAATAGACACCTGAGGAAAGATTACAAGATAAAAGGGAGCAGGAAGAGACAGAGACAAACAGAAAAAAATCACCCTTACCAGAGACATTAAGTCAGAAAACAAAACAGGCCAAAACTAACCAAACACATGAAAATAAACTTCTCTTTTAGGTATCTAGATTATCAATCCTCCCAGTGAAATCAACTAAAAGTACTGAAAAGTATTACATATATTTTCTTAAAACCATGGGTGAACAGGCAACAAGATACGCTGTCTCACACCTGGGGCTAATGGAGGTGGAAACCCAGAAGAGTCGGGGAGGAGAGCAGCCAGCTGGCACCGGAAGGGTATTTTAGCAACCTTGAAACCTAACCTTCACTTCTCAAAGCCACCCTGACATAAAAATGAGAGTCAAGGCCAGATCTGATTGGAGCGGGGAGTCTGCTGGGGGGGATTTTCAACACAAACCCCACTGGGTCCCTCCCTCAGTGAGGGGTGACTCAGAAACCCGTGGCTTCTGCTGAGGGGGTCAGATGATAGGTTTGAAAAAGAAAAGGGCAGAAAGCAATTTAAAGAGGCAAAGATGCTTTAAGAGAGAAATCAGAAGAGGATAGGGGCAGAGGACATCTTCGAAATGATAATAGTTGAATTGTTTCTGCACTGATTAAGTTCACCAATCCATGCATTTGCAAACTCTAACAAATCACAAAGAAGATAATTAAGAAAGCATTCACACCGCAAACTGGTGCAGCTGCTCTGGAAAACAGTATGGAGATTCCTCAAAAAATTAAAAGTAGAACTACCCTATGACCCAGTAATTGCACTAGTAGGTATTTATCCAAGGGATACAGGTGTGCTGTTTCAAAGAGACACATGCACCCCCATGTTTATAACAGCACTATCAACAATAGTCAAAGTATGGAAAGAGTTCAAATGTTCATCAATGGATGAATGGATAAAGAAGATGTGGTATATATATATATATATATATATATATATATATAGAATGGAGTATTACTCAGTGATCAAAAAGAATGAAATCTTGCCATTTGCAACTACATGGATGGAACTAGAAGGCATTACGCTAGGTGAAATTAGTGAGTCAGAGAAAGACAAATATCATATGACTTCACTCATATGAGGACTTTAAGATACAAAACAGATGAACATAATGGAAGGGAAGCAAAAATAATATAAAAACGGTGCCCTCCCTTTTCTCCTCTGCCTTGTAATGGCTGCTCCCGAGACCCAGGGGGCTGCTGCCTGAGGGGAGGAGGACTGCAAGAGCAACCATAGAGAATCTGGGAGTGTCAGTTATGAGGTAAGGATTGTATCCTGGAGCTGCTTTCCCTGCCAGAAAGTCCAGGTGGCACCACTGCTTTAGAAGGTTCTCCATCTTGTGAGAACCTTGTATTTTCTGTGCCTTGTATTTTCTGTGAAGAACATTTTCCTATGGATGAACAAGACAAACTTCTGAAGCACATGATTATTGAACATAAGATGGTCACAGCTGATGTCAAGTTGGTTGCTGATTTCCAAAGGTACATTTTATATTGGAGGAAAAGGTTGACTGAACAGCCCGTTACAGATTTTTGTAGTGTGATAAGAATCAAATCCACAGCTCCACTTGAAGAAGAAGACAATTACTTTTTTTTATGTTATGTTTTACCAGAAGATAGAGTACTTAGAGAGGAACTTCAGAAACAAAGACTGAAAGAAATTCTGAAACAACAGCAGCAAGAAAGAAATGATAACAATTTTCATGGTATTTGTATGTTTTGCAATGAGGAGTTTTTCAGGAACAGATCTGTTCTTTTGAACCACATGGCCAGAGAACATGCTTTCAACATTGTCTAGCCAGACGACATTGCAAACTGCAATGAATTTCTGTGAACATTACAGAAAAAGCTTGACAACTTGCAGTGCTTATACTGTGAGAAGACCTTCAGGGACAAAAATACGCTTAAAGATCATATGAGGAAAAAACAGCATCGGAGGATCAATCTTAAGAACAGAGAATATGACCGATTTTATGTCATCAATTATTTGGAACTTGGAAAATCGTGGGAGGAAGTTCAGTTGGAAGATGATCGGGAGTTGCTAGGCCATCAGGAAGACGACTGGTCTGATTGGGAAGAGCGCCCTGACTCTGCTGTCTGCCTATTTTGTGAAAAGCAAGCAGAAACAATTGAGAAATTATGTGTCCACATGGAGGAAGCACATGGTTTTGATCTCCTCAAAATAAAGTCAGAACTTGGATTGAATTTCTATCAGCAAGTAAAATTGGTCAATTTCATTCAAAGGCAAATTCACCAATGTAGATGTTATAGTTGCCATGTGAAATTCAAGTCCAAAGCAGAGTTAAGGACTCACATGGAAGAGACTAAACATACATCACTGCTTCCTGAAAGAAAGATATGGGATCAACCAGAGTATTATTTTCCAACCTATGAAAACGATATTCTACTATGTACACTGTCTGACAGTGAAAGTGACCTGACAGCTCAGGAACAAAATGGAAATATCACCATCATCAGTGAAGATACATCTAAACTGCATGCTTTGAAACAAACCAGTATTTTGAACCAGTTGCTACTACATGAGGGCTTGAAAAACTAGAAGAAAATGCCACAGAAGCAACTTTTCATGTTTTTCGCTTATGAGACAGACTCAGAAAAATTGTTTAAATTTGAACATCAGCAAAGGATTAGACCCTGGTGAAATAAAATTTTTCAAAAGTACTTTTTAAAAAATAAAGTGAGGACTTTTTGTATTTTTGGCTATAACGTTTTACTATGTAATCATTATAAATGATCTCATTTCATTAGACTAGGTTATCTATAATAAGGAGGACATGTGGGGTGCCTAGTTGGCTCAGTTGGTGGAGCATGTGACTCTTGATTGCAAGGTCATGAGTTTGAGCCCCATGTTGGATGTAGAGATTACTTAAAAAAATTTTTTTTTAATAAGGAAGACATGCAAATCACAAATGAAGTGTTCAAATTATTGATAAAGTTTTTTTCCTCTATCACCCATTCTCCTACAGACTGGTAGATGTAAGAAGTTCTATCCCTGTTGTATCACACCAGGCACATAATATCCATGTACCAGTTTTAGGGATGTGAGAATTGACAGTCCACTCAGGTGTTGACAGCCAGTAGATTCTTAGAAAGTTCCCCATCGGTCTTTCATCTAACCAGTTTAGTATTCATTGGTAATTGTTACCTATTATTTTTTGTAATGGCTGCAAAATGATGATTTTTCTAATTCTATCATTTCTTTTACAGTGGGTTCTTTACACAGCATGTGTGCTATGGAGCACTGGAGTTTTAAGTTCTAGTTTTCAATTGTTAGTACCAGTCTGTGTAGGCAGTGCCCAAAGACTAATCTTGAAGTAATATAGACTGTCCAGAGCCTCAAGCCTAATCTCCTACCATATGATCCAAAATTGACTGGATTTGTAAGTTATATAGGCTCTGACCATGGCTTTAGATTTCCAAGCCTCCAGCTTTGCAGACACCTGCACAAGGCTTTTATTAAAAACCAAGCAGAGAAATGAAAGCCCTTATTATAATGGAAAATGCTTAAGTTAAAGACGCAATTGATCTAAAAAATAATAATAATATAAAAACGGGGGGGGGACAAAACCTAAGAGACTCTTAAATATGGAGAACAAACAGAGGGTTGCTGGAGGAGTGTGGGAGGGGGGATAGGCTAAATGGGTAAAATACATTAAGGAATCTACTCCGGAAATCATTGTTGCGCTATATGCTAACTAACTTGGAGGTAAATTTAAAAATAAATAAATTATTTTTTAAAAAAAGAAAGAAAGAATTCACACCTTAGCACATAGTGAAATTATATCCCATCAAAGCAGAAAGACTATCTTAAAGGGAGTCAGAAAGAACAGAGAGATGAACTTTGAGGAAGAAATAGTTGGAGTTATGCTGATTTCTTTTAATTTATGTATTTTGAGAGATAGAGAGTGAGCAGGAGGGAGCAGGGGGAGAGAGAAGCCCAAGCAGGCTCTGTGCTTTCAGTGAAAAGCCCACTGTAAGACTCGATCCCAAGAACTGTGAGATCATGACCTGAGCCCAGACCAAGAGCTGAACACTTAACCAATTGAACCACCCTGGTGCCCCTCTTTTTTTTTAAGTAAGCTCTACACCCATCAACATGAGGCTCAAACCCATGACCCTGAGAGTAAGACTTAAACACTATATCAACTTAGCCAGCCAGGTGCCCAACAGAGGAGCCAGGAAACAGTGGAGGTAGGTTTTCAGTGCGCTGAGAGAACATGACAGTCAACCTGAAATCCTAGTCTCAGAGAAAATTGCTGTCAAAACTAAGGGCAAAATACATACACCCATTTCAGGCAACACAGACTGAGATTTCTTGACACAATCTCTAGCACAATCTCATTAGAGGAATTTGCAAAGAATGTATCTGAGGCAAGAGGAAAGTCATCCAGATAGTAAATCACAGGTGAAAAAAAAAAGTAAGTTTAAACAAATGCAAACTGTGTAAAATAATACTAATGCTTCCTAAGGTTTAAAGGGGGAGAATGAGAAAATTAAATATTCAACAATAACGATATATAGATTGGGGTTGAGGGTGGGAATGGAATTAAAATGTTCTAATTTGTTGTATATGAAGAAGATTAAAACAGATTTCTCGAGATTTTAAGCAGTTAAGAATGTATGTTGTAATCACTGGGTGATTACAGGAAAAGCACACGTAATTTCCAAACTAGTAGAGAAAAACACAAAATGTGGAAAAAAAATCCAAATCATTCAAGTTAAACCACACAGAGGAAGGGGAAGAAAAAGAAATACAGAACAGGTTGGACAAGTAAAAGCAAAGACTAAAATTTTAAATATGCATCCCCATAAGTCACAAGTTTTAATTATGATAAATGCACCAATGTTTTCAGTTAAAAAAAATAAGGAGTTTTGGAGGGGACTGAAGAAGAAATCCAAGCCAAAAACGTTAAGTGAGGGAAAACTTGAAAGCAAAAGTGTAGGTAAACCTACAAGCACATTCTAAACAAATAAGAACAAAATATCAAACTACATAGACTTTTCATTCAATAATTCTCGAGAGCTTATCATGTGCCAGGCACTGTTCTGGGCAACTGAATACATCAGCAATGAGAGCTGGTAAGGATCCTTCCTTTCTGAATCGCTTAGTGGTCCTTGAAGGAGCAGAAAATGAACAAAAAACAAATTTGTAAATTACAAAAGATATGAGATGTTCCCTTGTAAAAGAAGGAAAATCACAGAGGGAGGGTAAGGAGGGGGGAGAGTAGAGAAGATGAGTTGAATGCACACCACGGTCTCGAAACACCTGCCCTGTTTATCAGGTGTAAGTAGTCCCACTCGTCAAGACAAAACACGGTTTTACATTGATATGCACCACAAAGGGAGGCATCACATGTATAAAGGGAATAATCAAATCACAAGAGGAAACAGACAAATCTCCATGTATGGTGACAGATTTTAACACACACCTCTCATTGCTACAACAAGCAGATACAAAAAAATCAAAAAGTACACAGAAGATTTAAGCCACATGATTGATAAGTTAGACCTAATGAGCATATGTAGACTATTTAATGAAATTTCTGAGCCACTTGTTTTCAAGTACATAGGAA
>NW_026057680.1:0-17571 GCF_023721935.1 Panthera uncia
GAATCAATTACATGTACATGTGTCACTCATTGTGCTCTCAGAGAACTATAAGGACAAAATTATTTTCCATTTCTCTTCATTTTCCATAGTCTGTCTCCCCACACTAAAGGTAGTCTTTGTGCTGAGGCCTCTGTCTTACCTCCATATCACCTGCACTAGAATCAAAACAATGCGTAGGAAATGCAGACCTGGAACCTAGAAACTGTAGCTGGTACTCAACAACTATTTGGGGGCTGGCTTGCTCAGTGAGGGAGAGCTTGGGGCAGCTTTATTATTCTGTGTAAGATAGGAGGGAGAGAATGTGGAAGGGAGGGGAGAGGAGGAATAGGAAAGCAAGAGACAGAGAAGCAGTAGTGAGTCAGAGAGGGGGAAGGAGGGGTGGAAGAGGGGAAGGAGGGGGACAGAAGAGATCTGCATGAAAACCTGTGAAAAAGGCTAACCTGGGAAGGTAACTAATGGGAGAATTTTCAAGATAATAAAGTGTGCTGTGCAGTCGCCTCCATCACCCCAGTCTTTCTATGTAATCTTTTAAAAATGTTTGTTTGTTTGTTTGTTTATTTATTTATTTATTTTGAGGGGAGAGAGAGAGAGAGAGCATGAGCAGAGGGGGAGAGAGAGAGAGAGAGAGAGAGAGGAAGAATGAATCCCAAGCAGACTCCTTGCCGCCAGTGCAGAGCCGGATGCGGGGCTCAAGCTTGCTCACGAACCACGAGATCCTGACCTGAGCCAAAATCAATAGATGCTTGACTGAGCCACCCAGGCACCCCACCCTATGTCATCTTAAGCAAATGGACATCATTTACTCTTGGCCACTAATGCCCAGATAAAAGTCTCCCTCTGATATGTGCAAAACTTGAAGAATCCTGTCGTGAGGTTTGGCAGGAGTGAAGCAATGAGAGAGGTGAAAAGGTGAAAGAGCTGAAGAGGTGAAAACAAGCGAGTGCCATCTACACACTTAGAGGATTCCCATAAGAAAGAATCTAGAGCTTTTTCTCAGGCTTTTCTCAGCTTAGAATGATCAGGGAGCCTTAACTGCTGCTACCTGCTGGACTTCGCAGGCTTTCCCTTTATGCCCTTCCTCAGGAATGCCGTAGGGTGCTTCAGGATAGAGAACAAGGAGGTGGGCGAGCAAAGCTATCAGCCATTTATGATGGCAATCTTGGTTCCAAACCTCATCAGTTCGAAGCCTATTCAAAAAACAGAAACGGGCGCCTGGGTGGCTCAGTCCGTTGAGCGTCCGGCTTCGGCTCAGGTCATGATCTCACGGTTGGTGAGTTCGAGCCCCACGTCGAGCCCCACGTCGGGCCCTGTGCTGACAGCTCAGAGCCTGGAGCCTGCTGTGGATTCTGTGTCTCTCTCTCTCTGCCCCTCCCCTGCTCATGCTCTTCCCTATCTCTCCAAAGTAAATAAACATTAAAAAAAAAAAATTAAAAAAAAAAAAAAAAAAACCAGAAACAGATAAACAAACCAGAGTTCACTGGACTCACATAACTCTTCCCAAATAGCTGAGTTAGTTTCCTCTGGCTTCTAGAATATCCAACGGCAAGCCCGTCCCTCAGAAGGTTGGCGTGTGAAAGACAGTTCATGTAATCACAATTCTACACTTCAGGTCACCTGGGTGGCTCAGTCGGTTGAGCATCAGACTTTAGCTCAGGTCATGATTTTGCAGTTCGTGAGTTCGAGCCCCTCATCAGGCTCTGTGCTGACAGCACGAAGCCTGCTTTGGATTCTCTGTCTCCCCCTCTCTCTCTCCCTCCCCCACTTGCACTCTCTCTCTCAAAAATAAATAAACATTAAAAAAAAAATTCTACACTTCAAGTCTATTGTTTTTAAAATGCAAATTCTAGAAAGTAAAACTCAATTCTGGTAAATCTTTAGGTCTGATGGTGTTACAGTGTGAGATGTGTCCCAGATGGAGTGGGTATCAGATTCCCAGATGGAGAAGGGTTCATTTGGGACTTTCATGAATATTAAAAGTGAAGAAGAAAAAAAGTGAAATGAAATACATGCATTGTAATATCCTGTCAACTGAAAGGGATGTTGCCTTTTTGAGGGACAGTTCAGGATATTACCAAAACCTGTGGGTGTGGCCTTCCTAGTCATACAATTTTCCCCCCCTATAGGCTCACTTAATCCTGTAAGTCCACAGGGAGTAATCAGCAAGAGAATGGGTTTGGGGAAAGTTGTTTTTGTCCTCTTTGAAAGTCTCCTTTTATTTATCTTTAAAATAAAGACTGTTGTAAGACTGGAATAATTAATATATGCATAGTGCCTGACAGACGGGAGGTGTTTAAAAAACTCCTGTTGTACAGAGCGCCACATCTAGGCAGTCCAGAGGCGCTCCCCCAGGCCCTGGCACTTGGACCTATCCCTCTTCCTGAAAGGTTTTTACCTTTCTTGTTGACTCACAGTGACACTTTGTATACAGCACATTTAAGACAGAAAATGAACCAAAAGCTTGTTCCACCCACAACGACTGTGAATCCATGAATCAAAACTCATTCAGCAGCCAGTTCTGTTAATAAGAAAAGGGCAGGGTTTCTGCTAGGACTGCCCAGCAGGTACATAATCAGCTATATAACCTGATGAGATGGGATTGAAAGCTAAGATTTTGTGGTCCAGAGCTAAGCTCCAGACCTGGTCTCCTGAAAAAGAGGGCCTGTCATATGCTGATTTTTCTGAGATACTGCACTGGAAATTGAGGCAGCACCTATTGGTGGGGAAACACACACACACACACACACACACTGCTTGACATCAGAAGACCCGAAGATTGGAAGGAACCCAACTCAACTAGAATCTTTCTCTGCAGGACCAGACAATACACAATCTGGTAAGTTCTAATTGAGGATCAGGGGATGAATAAGAAGAGAAGATTAGTATGGTCACAGACAGAAATGTTCAGGATGAAAACTGAATAGAATAAATACAAGGTTTTGTTTTGTTTTTAGCATAATTTGACCCCAAAAGAAGGTAGCACTTCTTCCCAAAGTTCTCCTTAATAAAGGAGAATTTCTGACAACAACATGCCAGCGTGGAAGGCTAGGGATGTATCTCTGATGCACCTGTATCCAGGTCCATTTTCCAAAAATCTTCTGTTCCCATTACTTTCTGTCGTCCACTGATCTCTTCCGTGGCCCACATTAGACGGAACTGAAAGTCACATCAAGGATTTTATAGAAACTGTTGAAAATTCTGTTTCTAGTCAACCAATAAATATTTAATAAGTATTCAATAAATATTCAAAAACCAAATTCTGTACAACTGCGAAACCCCATTCTTATTTGCCTGTTTGTGGCCTGCAAAATGCACTTTACATTTTCCCCTTTTCCACCTATTAAATATTCATTCACAGCTTCATCTATAGTATGCTGGTTTCAATTTCCACCTATACACAGATAACTCATTTACATCTCTGGGGCAGGTCTAAGCTCTAAGCTCCAAACTATAGAACTGTCTGGGGGTGGCTGGTTCTTCCAAGGTTTGTTTCTTTCTTTTTTTAACATTTATTTATTTTTGAGAGACAAAGCATGAGCAGAGGAGGGGCAGAGAGAGAGGGAGACACAGAATCTGAAGCAGGCTCCAGGCTCTGAGCTGTCAGCACAGAGCCCGACGCGGGGCTCGAACTCACGAACTGTGAGATCATGACCTGAGCCGAAGTCGGACGCTTAACCGACTGAGACACCCACGTGCCCCTTTATGAATCGTTTTTATCCTTTTTTTCAGCTTTACTGAAAAAATTTGTAATTGACAAATAAATATTGTATATGTTTAAGGCACACAACTTGATATTTTGGTATACATTGTGAAATGATTTCCACAATCTATGCATATGAGTCACCTGACATAATTCCCTTTCTGTGTGTGTGGTGAGCACACTTAAGATCTATCCTGTTAGTGTATTTCAAGTATATAATACAATATTGTTAACTACAGTCACCATGCTGTACGTTAGATCTCCAGGATTTTTTCTAACAAAAACTTTGAACCTTTAGACTGACATCACCCCCCTTCCTCCTTCCTCTAGCCCCTGTCCACCACCATCATACTCTCTGCTTCTATAAGTATGCCTGTTGTAGATTTCATATATAAGTGAGATTCTGCAGTATTCATTTTTCTGTGTGTTTTCTTACTTCGCATAATGTCATTCAGATCATCCATGTTGTTGCAAATAGCAGAATTTTGGGGGTTTTAAAGCTAAAAAATACTCCATTTGTGTGTGTGTATGTAAATCTCACAACGTCTTCATTCATTCAACCACTGATGGACATTTAGGTTGTTTCTAGATCTTGGCTATTGTGTATAATGCTGCAATAAATGTGGGAACACAGATAGCTCTTTGAACTACTGTTTCATTTCCTTTGGATATATGCCCATAAGTGGGATTGCTGGATTTTAAGGTAGTTCTATTTTTAAGTTTTTGAGGAACTTTCATACTGACTTTCATAATGTCTTTCCTAGTTTACCTTCCCACCAACAGTATGCAAGAATTCCAATTTCTCCATATATATACAACCCACACTTGTTAATTTTTGTCTTTTTGATAACAGCCGTTCTACCAGGTGTGAGATGACATCTTATTGTGCTTTTGATTTTTATATCCCTGCTGATTAGTGATCTTAAGCACTTTTTCATATACTTGTTGGACATTTGTATGCCTTCTTTGAAGAAATGTCTACTCAGGTCCTTTGCCCATTTTAGATTTTTTAGTGTCCATTCATTTTTGAGAGAGACAGAGAGACAGGGAGAGACAGTGTGAGTGGGGGAGCGGCACAGAGAGAGAGAGACACAGAATCTAAAGCAGGCTCCAGGCTCTGAACTGTCAGCACAGAGGCCAACGTGGGGCTCGAACCCACAAACCGTGAGATCGTGATGTGAGCCAAAGTCTGACACTTACCTGACTGAGCCAGCCAGGCGCTCCCCTTTGCCCATTTTTTTAATTGACTTCTTTGGTTTTTGCTATTGAGTTGTGTGAATTCTTTACATATTTTCGATATTGACCCTTTATCAGACATGATTTGCAAGTATTTTCTCCCACTGTGCAGGTTTCCTTTTCACTCTTTTAGTTTGTTTCCTTTGCTATGCAAAAGCCTTTCATAGCTCAGTGCAATCCCATTTCTTTTGCTTTTGTTGTCTGTGATTTTGGTGTCCTATCTGTGAAACCAGTGCCAAGACCAATCTCCTGGAGCTTTTCCCCTATCTTTTCTTCTAGTAACTTTGGAGTTTCAGGTCTTATATTTAGGTCTTTAATCCAGTTTGAGTTGACTTTTGTGAATAGTGTAAGGTTAAGGGTCCAATTCCATTCTTTTGCACGGGCATATCCAGCTTTACCAGCACCATTTGTTGAAGAGACTATTGTTGAAGAGGCTATCCTTTCCCGATTGGGTATTCTTGGCACTCTTGTTGACTTTCAGTTGACCGTAAGTTTATTATAAAGTGTGACTCTATCTGTTCCTTTGGCCTTTATGCCTGTTTTTATTGCAGTACCATATTGCCTTGATTACTACAACCTTGTATTTGAAATCAGAAAGTGTGATACCTCCAGCTTTGTTCTTTCTCAACATTGCTTTGGCAATTTGGGGGAGCTGTGGTTCCATGCAAATTTTAGAATTTTTTTTTTCTGTAAAGAATAGCATTGAGACTTTGATAGGCATTGCACTGAATTTGTGGATCACTTTGGGTTGTATAGAAATTTTAACAACTTGAGGTCTTCTGATCCATGAACATGGGATGTCTTTCCACTTGTTTGTCTTAATTCCTTCAATCAATATTTTGTAGTTTTCTGTACCTAAGTCTTTCACCACCTTAGTTAAGTTTATTCCCAAGTATTTCATTCTTTTTGGTGCAATGTAAGTGGGATTGTTTTCCTAATTTCCATTTCAGATAGTACGTTGTTAGATATACAACTGTTATTTGTATGTTGATTTTGTATCCTACAACTTTACTGAATTCGATTATTAGTTCTAACAGGTTTTTTTAAATGGGGTCTCCAGAGTTTTCTGTTTATAAGATCTTATCATCTGCAAACAGGGGCCATTTTAAATTTTTTTCTGATTTGTGTACTTTAAATTTCTTTCTCTTGCCTAATTGCTCTGGTTAGGACTTCCAGGACTATTATGAATAAAGCGACATCCTTGTCTTGTTCCTGATCTTAGAAAAATAACTTTCAATCTTGAACACTGAATATGATGTTAGCTATGGACTTGTCAAATATTACCTTTATTATGTTGAGGTACATTCCTTTTATAGCTTATTGAGAGTTTTTATCATGAACGGGTATTGAATTTTGTCAAATATTTCTTTTGCATCTATTGAGAGGACTATGTGATTTTCATCTTTTATTCTGTTAATGTAGTTTCTCACATTAACTGGTTTTTGTATTATTTTGTTGAGTCATCCTTGCACCCCAAAGATAAATCCCACTTGGGCATGGTGTATATGCTGTTTTATTCAGTTAGCTAGTATTTTGTTGAACATTTTTACATCTATATTCATCAGGGATATTGACCTGTAGTTTTCTTTTCGTGTAGTTTCTTTTTCTGGCTTTGGTATCAGGATAATGCAGGCCTTATAAAATTAGTCTGACACTGTTCCCTCCTCTTCACATTTTTGGAAAAGTTGAGAAGGATTGGCACTAATCCTTCTTTAAATATTTGGTAGAATTTACCACTGAAGAGAACTGGTCCTGGGCCTTTCTTTGTTGGAAAGTTTTTGATTACTATTTCAATCTTCATACTAGCTGTAGGCTTACCCACAAATTTTTATTTGTGACATTCCCATACAATTTATTCTTTAACCTGTGAGTTATTAGGATAAGTGGATTTCTTTCTTTAGTTCCAATAAATTGGGGGTTAAATTACATTTTTATTATTTATTTAAATTTAATGGCATTGTGATAAAAATGTAATCTGAATAATATTGATTCTTCATATTTGTGTATACTTGCTTAATGACATGTGTGAGAGAGTGTGAAAAGAATCAGTTGTCTCTCTGTACAGAGTATACAGAGTTTTATATATGCCCATTCAATCAAGTTTGATAATTGCATTGTTCATATCTTCTACGAATATCTCTTATGACATTATATGTGATCCATCATTCACTGACCTCTTTGTCCAACAACATTTGTTTATATGTTTTGAGACTTTATTAGGTCCACTCATGTTTTGAGTTATTACGGGTTCTTGTTATTATAAAGTGATCCCATTCTACCCTAATAATGTTTACTGAGTCGAATCTATTTTGTCTGATATGGATATGTCCGTACAGGTTTTATTTTGGTACTTGCCTGACTTGTATTCTTCTATTCTTTTAGCTTTTATTTACTAATTTTAGTGTTCTAGATTTGTCTCTTTTCTAAAGAGTGCATTTCTGGATTTTGGTTTTTTAAATCGAATCCAACAACTTCTAATTCTTAAGTGAAGAAAAGTTAATCAACTTACACTTACTCCATCTATTGTATATTTTATTTGTACCATTTTATTTCAACTTTCTATTTTCCCTGCCTTTTCTTCCTCTTCTTTATCATTTATTGGAATAGTCATGTTCTCTTTATTTCTTTCCCCCCCCCTCTCCTGGTCTAGAAGTTAAATATTCAATTTCTACTCCTTTACTGGTTATCCTTCAATTTTAAAATGCATACCTGATTTGGGGCACCCGGGTGGCTCAGTCGGTTAAGTGTCTGACTCTTGATTTTGGCTCAGGTCACGATCTCACAATTCATGAGTTCGAGCCCCACGTCAGGCTCTGCATTAATAGTGCAGAGCATGCTTGGGATTCTCTCTCTCCTTTTCCCTCTCTGTCCCTCCCCGCCTTGCTCTCTCATAATAATTTTTTTAATTCATACTTGATTTAACAAAATGTAAAATTGATTTCTTTGATTGACTTCCTTGTCAAAAAAATACAAGGATATTTAATATTTTAATTCTGACTTCCTTTTAAAAATATTATTCTATTTTCTTCTGGCATCAGTTGTTGCAATTGAAAACCCTATTCTCTATATAATAGGCATTCCTTTAAAGATGATTCCCCTCCTGTTGGTGGAAATTTTTAAGCTCTTCTTGTTGTCCTTACTATTTCACAATCTTATTCACATTTGATTACCTGGGGGTGAGGGGGGGGGCGCCTGGGTGGCTCAGTCGGTTAAGTTTCTCACTTCAGCCCAGGTCATGATCTCATAGTTTGTGAGTTCAAGCCCCGCATCAGGCTCTGTGCTGACAGCTTGGAGCCTGGAGCCTGGAGCCTGCTTTGGATTCTGTGTTTCCCTCTCTCTCTCTCTCTGCCCCTCCCCAGCTCATGCTCACACTCTGTCTCTGTCAAAAATAAACAAACTTAAAAAACAAATTTAAAACAAAATATTTGATTACCTGTGGGTTTGACTCATCTTGTCTATTGTACCTTGACTCTTGCCTTAATCCCATTTTTCTATTTTCTCATATATATGCACATCTGCCATATATACGCGTGTGTGTGTATACACACACACACAAACACACACGCATAAACAGATGTATGTATATACATATATGCATATATGTGTGTATTTTACTTTATCATCATGTCCTCCATGCATCTTAGTATCTCTATACTATTTTCTATCTGTTTATAGTTCTCTGGTGAATTAGGACTAAGTTCCTAAAATCCACCTTGCAGTTCACTAATTCTCACTTAAGCTAGGTCTAGAACTGCTTACCTAATTCACTGAGCTCATATCTCCAACTATATTTCACCTTAAAGTTTCCTTTTTAATCTTTTGTCCCAATCTGCCCGGTCACTTTATGCTACTTTGTTCTTTTCTCATGTTTTTTTTTTATTTATGCTTTTAATACGTCACACACTTCTCTTATAGTCTCTACCTGATTCCTCAATTTTTTGGCTTCTGTAGATCTACTCCTGATGTACGTTGTGTCTGATGAGCCTCACTGAGGGTGACCTGCTTCCACATGTGCTTTGTACTTTTGGATGGTGAGGTGACCTCACACAGGGCATGATCTGCATCTCCTGGGTGGCCGTGTTGAAACTATTTTACCCCAAAGAGATTTTACTATTGATCTGCCAGAGTTACATCCAGCCAGACACTCATTTTTACATTAATCCTACCTCCACTTACAATTCTGCATTTGTCAAACTTTGTTTCACTCTTAGAAACATGACCAAAGATGCCAAATAACCTCTAAAGAACAGCATAGTCTGGCTGCTCCATACTTCCTGAGCCTCGTCTCCCACCCTTCCCACCACCCATTCCACTCCAGCCATACCGGTTTCTGTCCATCCCTGGAATGGACCAAACAGTCTCCCATCACAAGGCCTTTGTACATGCTCTTTATTCTACTGAGGGAATTGGGTTTCCTCCCCTCTTATTTTGGCTCACTTCTACTCACCTAATATCTCAGTTGATAATCACTCCCTTAAGAAAGACTTCCCCGATCCCCCAACTGTCCTGACCAAAGAACAAAGAAAACCTATCATAGGTTCTGAGAGCATCAGACACCTCTCTTTTATGGGACTAATCATGATTTATACATGTGCATGTATTTACTAGTGAAATCATTTGGTAAATAACTGTCTTTCTCACTAGGCTGCAAGCCCTACTTTTGTTCACCATCGTATTGCCAATTCCCAGCACAGGGCCTAGCCTGTCATGGGCGCTTGTTAACATTCTGCTGAATGAATGAGTAAATAAATGAATGAACAGGTCAATTTATAGAGGATCACTTTCCCTAGTAATCATCTCTCTCCTCTTGAGCACTGGTCTTTGTTTCTTGTACAATTGCTGGTGGAGATCCTGTGTTTGCCGACACTGAAAATATTTAGGAAGCATGAGAGCACCATCCAGGGTGATGACTACCCATTCAAGCTCCTCACACTTAGCAGAAGGATCGACTTTCTTATTTTACTAGTGATTCATAGTCTACCCAGCACAACGAGGCCGGCTTCCGGGTTTAGTATTTTGCCATCTCAGCCCACTCTCAGGAAGGTGATTCTCTTGTCCAATTTCAGTCACAATAAGATTGTATAGAATTTTCAGAGGCATGAGTTTTGCAGCACTGAGCTTAGGCAATTCACAGACACATAAAGCCCTTCTCTACAATTTCTCTACACAAATTGTACAGTTTGGCTGGCTTCATCTTAACCACAGAGGCGTAAGAACGTGTATCTGTTTGCCCTTTGGAGGGGAAATTCTTCTCTTTGCCACTTCCATCACCTGAACCAGGTGCTTGTTTATTTCCCCCTGATTCTGCTAAGGTCTCATGGCCTAGATATCTTATCTCTATCCTCCAAAGATCATCTGCTAGATACATATTTGCCTAAGAAGGACTTCAGGCCCATTCCAGCTAAAGCACATATTCGTGTACATGCACTAATCACTGTGCGTACATGACAAAGGCCTAAATCTCTGGGAAGTACTCGAATCATTGTCAACTCTCTCTGAATGACATATTAGAACCCATTGAATCCCTTCTGTAAGAGCAGAAGGAGCCCATAAAAAGAACCCAGCTTGTCCTCACAGTTCTCTGAGAGCACAATGAGTGACACATGTACATGTAATTGATTCTCTGGATCCCCGAACCGGCCCCCCTTTATTTCCCAGGACCCATGCTTCCTCCACGTTGCCTTGCTTCCCCAACTTCTTCCCCTCGTTCTCTTGGTCGTCTCCCTGTCTGACAAACAGAAGTCATTTGCTGATGTATACATGGCACTGTCCTGACTCACTCTGAGCCTCAGAGCCTTGAGCGGCCACAGGGGCCACCTAGCCACACCACTCTTTTGGTAGATGTTGGCTCTACCTTCAGCACAGACGGGGATCGGATCCCATCTCACTGCTCCTGTGCCAGCACCCTGGCCCCATCCACCGTCAGCTGTCACTCAGGTCACTGCGGTCCCTCCTCGCTAGCCCCCGACTAGCGACTAGCGACTAGCGCTCTCACTGCCTCACTGCGTCTGTGGGCAACAGCAACACAGGCGCCTTTTCAAAAGAGGAGTCCCATCTGTCACTCCGACAGCTTTCAACCCCACCTCAAGGGCAAACGAAGTCGTAATAAAGACCAGCAAGGGCCTGCCCCAACTCCCCCTCCCTTTCTGATAAGTCTCTCACGTCCTGCACCTGTTCTCCTGCCACGTATCTTCCTGTCGGACTTCGCTCTTGCTCATTCCTCTGCCTGAAACCCTTTTTCCCAAATAGCCACGTCGTTCCCTCCTCCCCACCTTGCTCCAGCTCAAGTCTTTGTTCACAGGTCACTTCCCCGTGAGGCCCTCACTCTCTGATGGCCAACACGGCCACCACCTCTACCACCACCATGGATTTGTGCCATATACCTAACCTTCTCTCAGGCCCTTCTGCTGACGATAGCATTGAGCACTTTCTGGGCCTGGAGGGTGCCCTTGGCTTGGGGGTGGGGAGATACACAGGCTTTTCTATTCTAGCCATAAAGAGCAATGAATTTCACAGCAGTGCTTCCCTCCAAAGCCCAGGCTGTGTTTAGAATACCAAAATTGAGAAAGTATGATTTAGTCACTACTCGAAGACCTAAGTTAATCTCACATATATGTCCTCTTCCTTAGGAAAAACATCAAGCTCTGTGACAGCTTACCCACTTTCCTCCCCATCTCCACTGAAATGTGTGCTCCCCTTCTATCTGTCCCTAGCAACATGTCCTCCATGTTTGAGAATATTAGTAAGAATTTGGTCAAAGAGCTCGGAGACAAAGACCTGACACCTGTGAAACACCTGCTGAACGCCAACAAATTCCGTCAGTTTGCAATTTTACGGAAGAAAAAGAAGACTCTCTCACAGTTCTGGGAACTACCTGATATTCCAGTAGAATACACCCTCATGGACATCCTGGAGCCAAGTTCTTCAGTCCCAGGTATTGCCAACAAGGGCTGGGAGGCAGGGAGTGAAAAACATAGGTGCCCAGACAGGTAGTGCACCATGCAAGAATCCCTGAGACACACACACAGGTAAACGTTAGGAGCAGTTTTGCCGAAAGACACTGGGCAAGAACCTATGACTATTTGAGAATCTACTAATATCTGGACCCGAGCATTTATCAGTTCATTTAATACTTATAGCAGCTTCTTAAGTCATAAACATTACCCCCAGTTACAGAACAGTGAATTGAAACTTATAAAATAATTTGTTCTAGGTTATGTACCTGGGAACTAGTAAAACGAGAATCCAAACCCAGATCCGTCTGGCTCCACATGCTTAACATTTTCTGCTCCAGCGTGCTGCCTCCTGGGGCCAGATCCTGCACCTGCTGCAGAGGAAAGATGATGTCATGGGTCTCCTTGACCAGGGCACACACGATGTCACCACATCTCAGGGTTTGAGATGACATCCCTGTTATCCGACCCTTGGGTTGATTCAAACATTTGTCCTCAGCAGTAATTTATGCTTAAAACATTATTTTGTTGGGAATGCAAGCTGGTGCAGCCACTCTGGAAAACACTGTGCAGGTTCCTCAAAAAATAGAGCTACCCTACGACCCAGCAATTGCACTACTAGGTATTTAACCAAGGGATACAGGTGTGCTGTTTTGAAGGGACACATGCACCCCCATGTTTATAGCAGCACTATCAACAATAGCCAAAGGATGGAAAGAGCCCAGATGTCCATCGATGGGTGAATGGATAAAGAAGTTGTGGTGTATATATACAATGGAGTATTACTCGGCAATCAGAAAGAATGAAATCTTGCCATTCGCAACTACGTGGATGGAACTGGAGGGAATTATGCTAAGTGACATTAGTCAGAGAAAGACAAAAATCATACGACTTCCCTCATATGAGGCCTTTAAGAGACAAAACAGATGAACATAAGGGAAGGGAAAAATAATATAAAAACAGGGAGGGGGACAAAAGAGAAGAGACTCATAAATATGGAGAACAAACTGAGGGTTACGGGAGGGGTTGTGGGAGGGGGGATGGGCTAAATGGATAAGGGGCACTAAGGAATGTACTCCTGAAATCATTGTTGCACTATATGCTAACTAATTTGGATGTAAATTTAAAAAAATAAAAAATAAAACAAGTTAATAAAAACAAAACAAAAAAAACACATTATTTTGTTAGCTTCTGAAAGATTTCAATAGGTAAGAGGGCTGAAGCAACACAGGACTTGGTCACTCTATCTCCGTTCCATTTTCCAACTGTTCCAGAGTAAATTTTTGATTAAACCTGAAGTCACCTTTTCTGTCCTCAGAAACTGTTATCAAGGGACCATTTATCTTCAGTGACACCATGTTCCGGAAGTACAAGGCTTCTGCAGGTGTGACTGCCATGCTAGAAACGAATGTGTCAGGGGAAGCTACGAAGTGCCATGAAACCTTCCTCCAGTTTCACGCTGTTACCTTCCCACCCCAAAACTGGAAAGACCTTCTAAAGAGGTGAGGCCATGGGAGAGGAAGGACTGGTCAACAGAGCCCCTTGGACTCTCTTTGTGGGCAGAGACACCTAGCAGGCCTTGCTGCTGAGGCTCTGAATGAAGAAAATGACACCGCAGGCAAGCTATGCTGTTCTTCTTGGTTATTCACTTATTCATTCATTCAGCGAATAATTATTAGTCACTTAATACATATTTATTAAAACAGCAATTACCCATTACTGCGCTATCATGTGCTACCCATCTCCACCCTAAAGCCGCTCATATTTAGTGTGAACAGGCAAAGGGCAGGCAGTGAGGAAGAGCAGGCGATAAAAAATAAAGTATTGATTAACAAAGTATTTATTTATGGGAGACAAAGAATCTGAAACTCTCTGTTGACATAAGGTATGAAGTAGTGTCCTGGGATTTCATTTACCTCCAAGCGTATAGGCAAAGGCGGGTATCAAACGATCTCTAAGAGCTCAACGAAGAAATTAAGTCTTTACTGCCTTCTAAAAACAGTCAACTTCAGGGTGCCTGGGCAGCTCCGTTGGTTAAGCGTCTGTCTCCTGGTTTCAGCTCAGATCATCATCTCACAGTTTGTGGGATCGAGCCCCTTGTGGAGCTCTGTGCTGACACCACTGAGCCTGCTTGGGAATCTGTCTCGCTCACCCTCTCTCTCTGCCCCTCCCCAGCTTGCTGGTGCTCTCTCTAAATAAATAAATAAATAAATAAATTTAAAATAAATAAATAAGTAAAAACAGAAATGCCAACTTAAATAATGTGTTTACAAACCCAACAAATTGTTAAGAAAGCAGCAAGTTAAAAATCACAGACTGCTTAAAGACTAAAAGTTACTTTCACAGGGCATTGGACAATTTCTGTATTCCTGAGTTCTTACAAGGCCCTTATTAACAATAACATTTGCAAAGACTGTTTATGGTGCAAGAGTATCTGAGATTCTTTAGCTGCTCAGAAAGAAAAAGAAATTCTCAGTATTTCAGCAAAGAGGCAGTTTCTAGGATACATTTTAATTAGCTACCTCCAAGTGAAATAAGTAAGCCTGAGGTCAGACCTTTAATGGAAAAAAAAAAAAAAAAAAAAAGGCAGTTGGCTATTTCTAATAGAGGGGATGTGGGCATGTCATGTATTCAGCTCCGAAGGCACTTACAGATCACGACGGGAGCTCTGGAGATAAGAAACAGGACGAGGTCAAAGAGACGCTGAAGGTGGTCGGCTTAGGTTTCTCTCTGGTGCTAACAGTTGAGCTCAAACCTAAAGAATGAAAGAAGCAAGCAAGAGGAAAAGGGTCCGAATTAGAGCTGAAAGGCCCTGGGACAGGACAGAGCTGGGTGTTTCCAAGAGGAGGGGGAGGCCAGGGAAGCGTAAGCTTCATCAACAAGGATGAAGGTGATGTAAAGTGAAGGTTGGGAGGTAAGCAGAGTCAGATGACACACTCCTTGGACAAATGGTAAGAAGCCTGCATTTCTCTCCAAGGGCACTGGATGGTCAGTAACCTCCTGCCCTGAAAGGCAAATTTAAGGGTCTCTCAGTATTCCACACGGCTGTCACCAGGGCACCAAGCAGGGTGGGGCCTGGAGCAGAACCACAGTTGAGTCTCAGCACTGCAGACCTTCCACATCTCCCCCAACTTACATCTTCAAGTCAAGCTCTACCAACCCCCCTACTAAGGACGGTCGACCCATAAAGCCCATCTGCGCTAGTCATGAAAAATCACCCAGCACGTGCCCTCCTTCATCACACTTTAGCCACCTGCTCTACATGGGCACGTGTGCTGTGTGTACCCAGCTTTGACAACAGGGCCTCCTAAGCACTGGTCTCCATCACCTGGACTCATCTACTTTGAGCCTCTCCTGCTGAGAGGCCCTGGTACTGGAAATGTACAAACTACGCTAACACGACCAATATAATTTTGGAAAATGTAAATGGCTCTTCATAATATGGTATGCATACTGTCATACCATACCCGTCAGAGAATGGGGACCCCTCCACCGTGCACATCAGAGATGTTCTGTTGCCCTAAGCAACCTAACCTATAAGCCAGTATCTTCCTACCCATGGAGAACCCACCTATCAAATTCCAAATGCTCTGTACCCCATCCAGGGTCTTAGAAGAGTAATCCACAACGAGCCAAGAAGGCCCTCCTTTCCCGGGGGCGCCTGGGTGGCTCTTTCAGTTAAGCATCTGACACTAGATTCCAGCTCAGATCATGACCTCACGGTCATGGGATCAAGCCCCACGTCAGGCTCTGCACTGACAACGTGGAGCCTGCTTGGGATTCTCTCTCTTGCCCTCTCTCTCTGCCCCTCCCCCACTTGCATGCATGCACTCTCTCAATATAAATTAATAAACATTTTTGAAAAAGGCATCCCTTTCCCACTGTGACCTTTCTCTTCCCACCTACCTCAGGAAAGTGTTGGATCAGGAGCTGCTGTTTCTGAGGAAGTGCCGGGACAGAGATGACAATCTCTATGTGGTGACAGAGGCCGTGGAGCTGATCAACAGCACGGTGTTGCATGACAGCAGCAGTGTGAACGTTTTGGGAAAATGCTTTATCCCTTGGATGACTTCTGTCAAGGTACATGGTTGTCTGAAGTGGGATGGGGACACCAAGAGCACAGCCAGCCCCACCCCACTTCCCAGGGGCTCTGCATCTTATTAGGGCCTGTCTCTGGGGGTTGGAATGAATGGGGTCATTATTTCCCACTTCTCATGTGCCAAGGAATCCTGACTCCGGACCCGAGAGTATATTCTAACATGCTCGTTTTAGTATTTTAATATATGAGGTTATTCAATATCAATAAAATAGAAATAGATTTAATTATTTGCAATTATATTTTGCTTTGGTTAGACGATCGGTTTTGGATACTCTAAAAGTATGATTGTTGGGGCGCCTGGGTGGCTCAGTTTGCTGAGCGTCTGGTTTCAGCTCCGGTCATGATCTCACAGTTTGTGAGTTCAAGCCCTGTGTTGGTCTCTGCACTGCCAGTGTGGAACCTGCTGGGGATTCTCTCTTTCCCTCCCTCTCTCTCTGTTCCTCCCCCGCTTACACTCTCTCTCTCCAAATAAATAAATAAACTTAAAAGATATATATGTATGGGTGCTATACTACATACATGTGCAGCTTTATGGCTGGAAGAAACAAGGGGCCACATACAATACAAAACCTCAGCAGTTCAAACATCCTAAATACTGTGATACCCTGAGTAGAAAGTGTTCCGTATTAAGATTAAATATCTCCAAGCACATATGATGTACATAACTTACAATCATCACAATTAAAAAAAAAAAAAAAAAGTTTAAAACAAAGCAGTTCATCAAATATTTACTCAACATGAACTGTGACTCAGGGACATATAAAGTGTGTGTGTGCGTGTGTTATAATGGACATTTACACAAAATATATTTTATATGTAATTTGTCCTCACTGAAGAGATTCAGGAACCAAAAAAACAAAACAAGACAAAAACGGAGATGTGAGCTAACTTTCGCAAGATCTGTGTATTAACCCTAGAGGAGAGCAAGGCGCCACCCAGTGGACAAAGAAGTTTGAAACCAAACTTAACTCCAGTTTGGAGGGTATTGCCACGGCCGGCTGTTTTCACATCAGTTTCGGTGTGCTGACGGGGTTTTGGGAGAACAGGAGAACACCCTGAGGCATTTTGCAGAGGGCGAATGCTCAGCTGTGTGTCTGGCCTATGCCCCAGGTGTTCACAGCAGGTGCCGGTTCTAAGCATGGCTCCTGGGCTGTGATGTTGTTAAACGGTTTGTAGATTCCCAGCTGTGTCAGCGTTTTCCCACACCATTGGTTTGCACTGCACTCTCTTAGTTGACATTGGACTCACCAGGACATTCTTCTCATCAAAGAGTAGGGCTGAATTCTGGAGAAGCCATTTACTCACTAGGCTGCCTGAGGTCATTATTCATGTTTCTGACATAGGGTCCCTCATCCATAAAATTAAAATATAACACCTACACCTACAGGGGTGCCTGGGTGGCTCAGTCAGCTGAGCATCTGACTCTTGATTTCGGTTCAGGTCATGATCTCAGGGTTTGTGGAATCAAGCCCTGTGCTGGGCTCTACACTGACAACACAGAGCCTGCTTGGGATTTTCTCTCTCCCTCTCTGTCTTCCCTCACTTGCTCTCTCTCTCTCAAAATAAATAAACTTTAAAAAAAAAAA
>NW_026057681.1:0-17568 GCF_023721935.1 Panthera uncia
TTGTTGTCTGATTGCTGATGCTAGAACTTCCAGCACTATATTGAACAACAGCGGTGACAGTGGGCATCCCTGTCGTGTTCCTGATCTCAGGGAAAAAGCTCTCAGTTTTTCCCCGTTGAGGATGATGTTAGCTGTGGGCTTTTCATAAATGGCCTTTATGATCTTTAAGTATGTTCCTTCTATCCCGACTTTCTCAAGGGTTTTTATTAAGAAAGGGTGCTGGGTTTTGTCAAAGGCCTTTTCTGCATCGATTGACAGGATCATATGGTTCTTCTCTTTTTTTTTGTTAATGTGATGTATCACGTTGATCGATTTGCGAATGTTGAACCAGCCCTGCATCCCAGGAATGAATCCCACTTGATCATGGTGAATAATTCTTTTTATATGCTGTTGAATTCGATTTGCTAGTATCTTATTAAGAATTTTTGCATCCATATTCATCAGGGATATTGGCCTGTAGTTCTCTTTTTTTACTGGGTCTCTGTCTGGTTTAGGAATCAAAGTAATACTGGCTTCATAGAATGAGTCTGGAAGTTTTCCTTCCCTTTCTATTTCTTGGAATAGCTTGAGAAGGATAGGTATTATCTCTGCTTTAAATGTCTGGTAGAACTCCCCTGGGAAGCCATCTGGTCCTGGACTCTTATTTGTTGGGAGATTTTTGATAACCGATTCAATTTCTTCGCTGGTTATGGGTCTGTTCAAGCTTTCTATTTCCTCCTGATTGAGTTTTGGAAGAGTGTGGGTGTTTAGAAATTTGTCCATTTCTTCCAGGTTGTCCAATTTGCTGGCATATAATTTTTCATAGTATTCCCTGATAATTGCTTGTATCTCTGAGGGATTGGTTGTAATCATTCCATTTTCATTCATGATTTTATCTATTTGGGTCATCTCCCTTTTCTTTTTGAGAAGCCTGGCTAGAGGTTTGTCAATTTTGTTTATTTTTTCAAAAAACCAACTCTTGGTTTCGTTGATCTGCTCTACAGTTTTTTTAGATTCTATATTGTTTATTTCTGCTCTGATCTTTATTATTTCTCTTCTTCTGCTGGGTTTAGGCTGCCTTTGCTGTTCTGCTTCTATTTCCTTTAGGTGTGCTGTTAGGTTTTGTATTTGGGATTTTTCTTGTTTCTTGAGATAGGCCTGGATTGCAATGTATTTTCCTCTCAGGACTGCCTTCGCTGCGTCCCAAAGCGTTTGGATTGTTGTATTTTCATTTTCGTTTGTTTCCATATATATTTTAATTTCTTCTCTAATTGCCTGGTTGACCCACTCATTCGTTAGTAGGGTGTTCTTTAACCTCCATGCTTTTGGAGGTTTTCCAGACTTTTTCCTGTGGTTGATTTCAAGCTTCATAGCATTGTGGTCTGAAAGTATGCATGGTATAATTTCAATTCTTGTAAACTTATGAAGGGCTGTTTTGTGACCCAGTATATGATCTATCTTGGAGAATGTTCCATGTGCACTCGAGAAGAAAGTATATTCTGTTGCTTTGGGATGCAGAGTTCTAAATATATCTGTCAAGTCCATCTGATCCAATGTATCGTTCAGGGCCCTTGTTTCTTTATTGACTGTGTGTCTAGATGATCTATCCATTTCTGTAAGTGGGGTGTTAAAGTCCCCTGCAATGACCACATTCTTATCAATAAGGTTGCTTATGTTTATGAGTAATTGTTTTATATATCTGGGGGCTCGGGTATTTGGCGCATAGACATTTATAATAGTTAGCTCTTCCTGGTGGATAGACCCTGTGATTATTATATAATGCCCTTCTTCATCTCTTGTTACAGCCTTTAATTTAAAGTCTAGTTTGTCTGATATAAGTATGGCTACTCCAGCTTTCTTTTGGCTTTCAGTAGCATGATAAATAGTTCTCCATCCCCTCACTCTCAATCTAAAGGTGTCCTCAGATCTAAAATGAGTCTCTTGTAGACAGCAAATAGATGGGTCTTGTTTTTTTATCCATTCTGATACCCTATGTCTTTTAGTTGGCGCATTTAATCCATTTACATTCAGTGTTATTATAGAAAGATATGGGTTTAGAGTCATTGTGATGTCTGTATGTTTTATGCTTGTAGTGATGTCTCTGGTACTTTGTCTCACAGGATCCCCCTTAGGATCTCTTGTAGGGCTGGTTTCGTGGTGACAAATTCCTTCAGTTTTTGTTTGTTTGGGAAGACCTTTATCTCTCCTTCTATTCTAAATGACAGACTTGCTGGATAAAGGATTCTCGGCTGCATATTTTTTCTGTTTAGCACACTGTAGATATCGTGCCAAGCCTTTCTGGCCTGCCAAGTTTCAAAGGAGAGATCAGTCACGAGTCTTATAGGTCTCCCTTTATATGTGAGGGCACGTTTATCCCTTGCTGCTTTCAGAATTTTCTCTTTATCCTTGTATTTTGCCAGTTTCACTATGATATGTCGTGCAGAAGATCGATTCAAGTTACGTCTGAAGGGAGTTCTCTGTGCCTCTTGGATTTCAATGCCTTTTTCCTTCCCCAGTTCAGGGAAGTTCTCAGCTATAATTTGTTCAAGTACCCCTTCAGCACCTTTCCCTCTCTCTTCCTCCTCTGGGATACCAATTATGCGTATATTATTTTTTTTTAGTGTATCACTTAGTTCTCTAATTTTCCCCTCATACTCCTGGATTTTTTTATCTCTCTTTCTTTCAGCTTCCTCTTTCTCCATAACTTTATCTTCTAGTTCACCTATTCTCTCCTCTGCCTCTTCAAGCCGAGCCATTGTGGTTTCCGTTTTGTTTTGCATTTCGTTTAAAGCGTTTTTCAACTCCTCGTGACTGTTCCTTAGTCCCTCGATCTTTATGGCAAGAGATTCTCTGCTGTCCTGTATACTGTTTTCAAGCCCAGCGATTAATTTTATGACTATTATTCTAAATTCACTTTCTGTTATATTATTTAAATCCTTTTTGATCAGTTCATTAGCTGTTGTTATTTCCTGGAGATTCTTCTGAGGGGAATTCTTCCGTTTGGTCATTTTGGAGAGTCCCTTGCGTGGTGAGGACCTGCAGTGCACTTCCCCTGTGCTGTGGTGTATAACTGGAGTTAGTGGGCGGGGCCGCAGTCCGACCCGATGTCTGCCCCCAGCCCACTGTTGGGGCCACAGTCAGACTGGTGTGTGCCTTCTCTTCCCCTCTCCTAGGGGTGGGATTCACTGTGGGGTGGCGTGTCCCGTCTGGGCTACTTGCACACTGCCAGGCTTGTGTTGCTGGGGATCTGGCGTATTAGCTGGGGTGGGTAGGCAAGGTGCACGGGGGCTGGAGGGGCAGGCTTAGCTCGCTTCTCCTTAGGTGATCCACTTCAGGAGGAGCCCTGTGGCAGTGGGAGGGAGTCAGATCCGCTGCCGGAGGTTTGGCTCCGCAGAAGCACAGAGTTGGGTGTTTGCGCGGAGCGAGCAAGTTCCCTGGCAGGAACTGGTTCCCTTTGGGATTTTGGCTGGGGGATGGGCGGGGGAGATGGCGCTGGCGCCTTTGTTCCCCGCCAAGCTGAGCTCTGCCTTCCGGGGGCTCAGCAGCTCTCCCTCCCTTTGTCCTCCAGCCTTCCCGCTTTCCGAGCAGAGCTGTTAACTTATTACCTCCCAGACGCTAAGTCGCGCTTGCTGTCGGAACACAGTCTGTCCGGCCCCTCCGCTTTTGCCAGCCAGACTCGGGGGCTCTGCTTGGCCGGCGAGCTGCCCCTCCGCCCCGGCTCCCTCCCGCCAGTCCGTGGAGCGCGCACCGCCTCGCCGCCCTTCCTACCCTCTTCCGTGGGCCTCTAGTCTGCGCTTGACTCCGGAGACTCCCTTCTGCTAATCCTCTGGTGGTTTTCTGGGTTCTTTAGGCAGGTGTAGGTGGAATCTAAGTGATCAGCAGGATGCGCTGTGAGCCCCGCGTCCTCTTACGCCGCCATCTTCCCCAGAATCGCCAAAGTCAGACATTTAACTGACTGAGCCACCCAGGCACCACACATTAACAAAAGTATTGAAAAAGAAAGACAAAAAGAAAAACTTACAAATAGGCAGATTAAAGATTATACACACACACACACACACACACACACACACATATATATATATTTATACATTTATTTCAAAGAATGTCAGGTTATTTTTGTCAGAAATTTTAGAAGTTAGAAGATTATATAGAATGGTATCTTCAAAGTGGTGAAAATGTTAGAAAATACTAGAATTCAATACCGCCTTACTATATCCCTCCATCTAAAACACTGGATCCAAAACTTTTGCTTGATTGGATCATATCACTAAATTGCATATTATTCAATTTTATATCCATGCCTATTTATTCCCATACACATTTCCCCCAGATTCACGTCTATATAAATTTGAAAAAGTATACAGTTCTTCTCACGTTTATCTCAGCGTCTCGTGAATCACACTTTGTACCTTACTCTCTGAGGCCTGCTAGGATATGAGTCTAGTGATTGCTCTAGAAGCAAAAAGAGGTAGACAACATGAATAAATAAAGAATTAAATAAAGAAGTTAAAAAACTACTTATATGGAGGAATCTCTCATTTAAAGATGCATCCTCTTATACATATTTGTACTTTGAAAAATACGTTCCAAAATAATAATTAAGACTTCTGTCATATAAATTTTCTCATAAGTTTATTTTTAAATTATTATTCATCTCAATTTTATATTTTCTAACAACGAACACAATTGTATTAAAAAAATATAAGAAATAAAAATTCATATATATACGCTATTTATACAATAAAAATTATTTTAGTAGATAATATAAATATCTGCCATAGATTTTGAGTTGTACAACTTTACCACATATTGGGAGACTTAGGGATTTAGACAGACTTAGGGGGTTTCCAGAGACACAGGAATTGAATGTATATATGTAAAATTTTAGTTGCTCTAGAATGGAAAGGCCCAGCTTAGAGAGAGTGTCTCATCACTAAAAATGTTGAAATAAAGGCCAATATACCTTTTGTCAAGAATGTTGATGGGTAGATCATGGATCCAGCTGAACTTATTTACACAAACAGACTTTGGTTTTTTGTTTTTCTAGTTCTTACTTATTTTTTGTCTTTTCTTTCTTTCTCTTTCTTTTTCTCTTTCCTTTTCTTTCTTTCTTTCTTTCTCTTTCTTTCTTTCTTTCTTTTTTTCTTTCTTTTTCTTTCTTTTTTTCTTTCTTTCTCTCTCTTTCTTTCTTTCTTTCTCTCCCTCTTCGTTTTTTTTTGTTTTTTTTTTTTTTCGTCTTTCCAAGTTAAGCAAGGCAGTGGTTCCTAGAATTATAGGGCTGCAGAAAGCATAGGATCTATGTTGATAGCACAGCATACACTCGCATCCAACAAATCATTCAGACATGAGATAGAAAATGTAATTCAATGTTGGCTAAACAGATAAGATAATATACATATTTTGAAACAATTAATACACATTTTTTACTGAGGAGAGGAAAAATGAAAATGGGTTTAAATCAAGTCAGTCTGGATCACAATAAGCAAAATATCTGAATAACAATAGCATTGGATCTAGAATTTCTTCCATTAAGTTGCCACACAAAAATGGCTTAAAAACTTGTGATATCAACACAATATAACTGAGTAGCATTTTTTTTAATGTAAAGAACGACTTAAAGTCCTGGCAGAGAAATCATCATAACAGTTCATATGATATGTTTTGTGCAAGTTCAGTTTCAAGAAATAGTTTACCTCTACAGATAAATTTTCATATTTTCTACAGTCATAAAAAATACCAAAAAGTCCGCAACACAAAACAATATTTCTTGAAATGCAAAGAAGGGGGGTACATATGAGATGTAGTATAAAGGCATACTGTATAGATCTCATCTTTTCTTTGATCAGTATTAGAAAGGAGCATTATTGTAGTATTTTTTAGCTTTTTGCAACCCCAATAACAGACACCACTAGGCATATTTTCACCTATTCAACAATTTCTTTGTGTTCAATCTTAGTGCTTCTCTATGTTTCATTTCAGTGAATTTAGGACTGAAGCCACAATAGGCAGCAATGCTATGTCTCCTGGGGAATGTTGGTACTGTTCAATAGTAAGTGTTCATATCGTTCTTTTTCATGGTGGAAACATCTGGGAGAATATGGCTTTGGAATACTTTCCAATGTTCCAAATAAATAACAACTTGAAGACTTTGCCCAAGGAAAAAAAAATACACCTCAGTCAGAGTAAGAAGTGTCAGTGTCTTTGCATTTTACTATGGCTGTGCATCACATTTATGAAGACATAATAAATAGTCGTAATAGAAAAAGGGTAGTTAGAATAAAATAAAGTGGTCCATCAAGTACTCAGCTCAAGTTTATTACTGCAATGGACTTGGGTTATAATTACCAACAGAGGAGAGAATAACTATAAGTTATTTTTATGTAAAAAGCATATTATACTAAGCCAACATAATAACACAGTTTTTATGAACCACAATAATTACACCGAAGAATCACACAAGTACATTTTCCTAAAAGAAGAAGGTAGGTGTTGATAAGCTACTATAGAATTTTACAATTGCAATGAACAAAAATAATTGTCATGGCAAAATAATAAAAGTACATTAACTTTTGTTGCAATGCTTGAGAGAGATTAAATAATAAAATTAAAGAATACTTGTTAAATGATAAAAAGGTTTACATCATGTTTAATGTCTTTGTTTTGAAATGACATTTTTTTCACACAGAAATTCTCTGTATATGAAAAGTTGTTTATTATCCTATACTAGTGGTATGTGGGAGATCACTTTTGTTGCTAAAAACACTTTTCTATAATACTTTAGCAAATTAATATAGGAGAAAATTACTTTTAGGTGAGTATAAATTTAAATATCTACTTTATAAAACTCTAATTAAGATTTGATCTCAAGCCACTATGATTTTATCACTATATTTGATTTTACATTTGGAGCTTATAGAAAAGTCAAATCTTATCACCAGTTATTTAATGTCTGCTAACTAATTAAAGTATATTTTATTAATTCATATTTGAATGAAAATGGAAGACTGTTAAAAAAAGAACACAGGGTCAGGGCTATGTCTTATAGGAGCAAGCCACAATACAGGGACAACATGTAGAAAGATAAGACTTCGTGTAAAGACTATTTATACGAACTCCTGGCTATACACTGATGGGCCATATTGATCATGAAGACAACCACTGATACAAAGTCGTCGAATTTGCTGAATAATAAACAAGGAGTTTAATATAAGTAGGAATAAAAAATATTCTATTTAAATTTAATTATCACTAAGACCTGATAATTACATAAAGGAGAGCACTTTTTAAGGCAATTTTGAAACCATTAAATGTAGGGAGGTCCTGGGATAGAATTTGGAATATGTATAAAACACCTAAAATATCTCAGAAAACGGCTGAATTGAATGCATTGAGAATACCCGGGTAAGGCACTTGTCTGTTTTAGGAGTGCATCGTGAGTGCCTCGTGAGTCTCCTGGGAGCTGATACAATGTATTCATTCTTCTGCCGGCTTTCAGGAGAAGGGTTTTGTCTGTCTGTACATTGTTTCCCTAATATCTATGGAAGTTGCCACATTGATTCTGCCTTCTAGTCCTTGCCCCTGCTGAAGAGGCCCTATCCAAAAAGGTAAAAAAATGGGGGCAACATCCATAGCTGGGGTGTGCAGTCTAATTAGAGTGGAAACATACCTTGACAGGAATACCTTAGTATTCCTTTTTTTTTTCCAAAAAAAAAAAAGTTTATTTATTTATTATGAGACAGAGAGAGAGAGAGGGAGAGAGAGAGAGAGAATGAGCAGGGGAGAGGGAGAGAGAGAGAAAATCCCAGGCAGGCTCTGCACTGTCAGTACACAGCTCTCAACCTCATGAACCACAAGACCATGACCTGAGCCAAAATCAAGAATCGAACGTTTAACCAACTGAGCCAACCACGCACCCATAATAGTCCATTTTTTAAGGTTTTTGTATTTTTATTTTTTAAATGTTTCTAATGTTTATTTGTTTTTGAGAGACAGATCACGAGTGGGAGAGGGGCAGAGAAAGAGGAAGACAGAATCTGTAACAGGCTCCAGGCCCCAAGCTGTCAGCACAGAGCTAGATGCGGGGCTCGAACCTACAAATCGTGAGATCATGACCTGAGCCAAAGTCAGACACTTAACGGACTGAGCCACCCAGACGCCCCAAGGTTTTTGTACTTTTAAATAGAATCAACATGAGGACATACGGCACATTACACTTTTACTGACTTAATTATTCTCAATTCCCCACACCACTAGATCAACAGAAATAATAACATTATAGACATAGCAAAACAGTATCATTTCAAGGAAGTAGACATAAACTCAAAGTATGTTCAAGTATCCATATACTGGTTTTACTGCTTGTACGGCTTCTAAAGTTTTCCAAAAGTAGAAGGACAACAGTTATTGAAGCAGAAATGGTGAAGGAGAGTGAAACATTTTGAATCATGTCTGTACTCCAAAAAGTGCCTGATGAGTTAGTTAGTTAGTTAGTTAGTTAGTGAAACATATCACATAAGAAATACCAGTGTGCCTTTGATTCTAGGTAGTATACTACAAATAATAACCCCAATGCTTTCCACATTTATGAAACAGAAGTTAATTAGGTCTTAATTTAGTCAATCTACATTTCCAACCATGATTCCCTTTTATTCTGATTATATAAATTTACTCTACCCCATTTTACCCATTTTCTCATTTCAGATTCATTAAAAGCTTTGAACACAGGAGCCAAAGTTCATTTTCACAACTGGAAATGTGTTTAGAGAAACACAGTATTACTTTATTTTCTTGCTTCACCAGTAATGCTGCTGCCATGCCAATTTTAACAAAACATCTTCCCTGTGACGGGGGGGGGGGGGGGGGGGGGGGAAAAATGCTCCTGAATGAAAGACAGACTAAGAAAATTTGGTCAGATGATTATTTTTGTGGAACACAATATCTCCTTAACTACAATCAAGATTATAAATGAGTGTTACCACTTGATGCCAAGAACTAAAACTATTTTAAATGCATTTTCCTGAAAGTCTTCCTCCTATCTCTTTTTTTTATGCGTGTGATTAAATCATTTTTACGCTAGTGCCTAAATACCAGGTTCCATGGTAACATTTGCTATAAATATTTTTAATTTTATCAGAATAAATTTATTCAAAGGTGTAGTGGACTGGTTTTACAATTATTTAGATCCATAAATTTATGATTTCTACACATGGAACATGGAAACCAGAATTTGCATTTCATATCAGTATAGGCAAGAATGATCTCTTTATTAACATTACACTTGTCTACACATCTAAAAAGAAACCAAGGGGGTGGTGCATGGGTGGCTCAGTTGTTAAGCATCTGACTTTGGCTCAGGTAATGATCTCATAGTTCATGGGTTCGAGTCCCGCATTGGGTTCTGTGCTGACAGTTCAGAGCCTGAAACCTGCTTTGGATATTGTGTCTCCCTCTCTCCCTGCCCCTCACCCACTCACTCTCTCAATGCAATCCCAATCAAAATTGCACCAGCATTCTTCTCAAAACTAGAATAAGCAATCCTAAAATTTATATGGAACCACAAAAGACCCCAAATAGCCAAAGTAATATTGAAAGAGGACCAAAGGGGGAGGCATCACAATCCCAGACTTTAGCCTCTACCACAAAGCTGTAATCATCAAGACAGCATGGTATTGGCACAAAAACAGACACGTAGACCAATGGAATAGAATAGAAACCCCAGAACTAGACCCATGAAAGTATGGCCAATTAATCTTTGACAAAGCAGGAAAGAATATCCAATGGAAAAAAGACAGTCTCTTTAACAAATGGTGCTGGGACAACTGGACAGCAACATGCAGAAGAATGAAACTAGACCACTTTCTTACACCATTCACAAAATAAACTCAAAATGGATAAAGGACCTGAATGTGAGACAGGAAACCATCAAAACCCTAGAGGAGAAAGCAGGAAAAAACCTCTCTGACCTCAGCTGCAGCAATTTCTTACTTGACACATCTCCAAAGGCAAGGGAATTAAAACTATTGGGACCTCATGAAGATAAAAAGCTTCTGCACTGCAAAGGAAACAATCAACAAAACTAAAAGGCAACAGATGGAATGGGAAAAGATATTTGCAAATGACATATCAGACAAAGGGCTAGAATCCAAAATCTATAAAGAGCTCATCAAACTCCACACCCGAAAAACAAATAATCCCGTGAAGAAATGGGCAGAAAACATGAATAGACACTTCTCTAAAGAAGACATCCGGATGGCAAACAGGCGCATGAAAAGATGCTCAACGTCGCTCCTTATCAGGGAAATACAAATCAAAATCACACTGAGATACCACCTTACGCCGGTCAGAGTGGCCAAAATGAACAAATCAGGAGACTATAGATGCTGGAGAGGATGTGGAGAAACGGGGACCCTCTTGCACTGTTGGTGGGAATGCAAACTGGTGCAGCCACTCTGGAAAACAGTGTGGAGGTTCCTCAAAAAATTAAAAATAGACCTACCCTATGACCCAGCAATAGCACTGCTAGGAATTTACCTAAGGGATACAGGAGTACTGATGCATAGGGGCACTTGTACCCCAATGTTTATAGCAGCACTCTCAACAATAGCCAAATTATGGAAAGAGCCTAAATGTCCATCAACTGATGAATGGATAAAGAAATTGTGGTTTACATACACAATGGAATACTACCTGGCAATGAGAAAGAATGAAATATGGTCTTTTGTAGCAATGTGGATGGAACTGGAAAGTGTTATGCTAAGTGAAATAAGTCAGGCAAAGAAAGACAGATACCATATGTTCACTCTTATGTGGATCTTGAGAAACTTAACAGAAGACCATGGAGGAGGGAAAGGTGGGAAAAAAAAGTTACAGAGATGGAGGGAGGCAAACCATAAGAGACTCTTAAATACTGAGAACAAACTGAGAGTTGATGGGGGTGGGGAGAGGGGAAAGTGGGTGATGGGCATTGAGGAGGGCACCTGTTGGGATGAGCACTGGGTGTTGTATGGAAACCAATTTGACAATAAATTTCATATAAAAATCACCATGTTGTATACCTTGAATAAGTACAATTTTCATTGCTGATTATGCCTTGAATCTGGGAAGGGGTAAATGAAATAAAAATAAGCACCCAAAATTCTAATTTTTAAAAATTATTCTTGGATGCCAAGGAAATTAAATTGTTTCTCAAATCACTGTAAACACAAAAATAAACATTAAAAAATTAGAAAAAAAAAGAAACCAAGGGTTTCAGAATTGAAAATAACATATTTTATCCATTATTTCAACAAACGTTTATCACAGACCAACCTTAGCATGCACTTTCTTGAATCCCGGAGACAGCAGTGAACAAATTGACAAGGGAGGGTAGATGTCTCTGCCTATAGAGAGTGAAACAGATGGTAGATAAATAGAATACTCCAAGCAGTTATAAAGATTTAGGAGACAAATCAAGTAAAGGAAGCATGGATTTTGGAATAAAGGCAAGGGTTCAAATGTGAACAAATATGTGACAATAGTGAGAAAGATGACCAGGAGCATATCTGAAGACGACATCCAGGCAGAAGAAACTGTATGTATAGGCATAGCCAGAGGCTGATGTGGCTGGAAAGAAGTGGGTGAAAAAAGGGGGGAGACTGGGCTATGAGGTCAGAAAGATAACAAGGGTTTCAATAATATGATTGAAATGAAGTATTATTACAGGTCTGTAAGAAAAATAATCATATTCAGATTATATTTTTCTCAGAATCACTCCTCTGTTGACCTGAGCTGAGGAGCAAGGATTGAGGTTGATGGGAAGAGGTATGGGAAGAGGGAAGACACCTCATTAAGACTCTCTCAATATAATCTGGAGAAATGAGATGACTTATACTCTGGTGATGGCAACAAAGTAGTGAAAAGTGGCAAAATTATGATTATATTTTGAATTGCCCACTGAAATAACAAAAATAAGCCTGATGAACCACCTAAATTCTTGAGTAAAGCTTATCTAATAGAAACTTCAGCAAATATAAAGAAGATGAGGCCAAAGTAGGAAAATACACTTAGACTTTGAAAAACCAAATGCATGTCCAGCTTTGTCTCTATGAAGCACATTGTGAAGAGGGGGAATCTCTATTCCAACCTCACTGCCAATATCACAATCAAATACAAATACACACTGGAACTGGACACCAGTCCAACTCTTAGAGTTCCCTATTTTCCTACATTTTTCTTGACTTAAACTATTTTCATTAAAGCACAGTGTACATACAAATTGAATAAACACACATTTATACAGTTCAATACATTTTTACAAGTAAAGACACTATGCAGCCACCACTCAGACCGAGAAAAAGAAAATAGCACTACTCAAGTTCTTGTGCCCTCTTCTGGACATTTTTACCTCCAAATTGATGCGTTTTTATTATAACACATTACCTGTTTTCATACATTATATACAGGTATGTACTCTTTTGTGTCGTTTTGCTCAACATTATATCTGTGAGATTCATCCATTCCGTAGTATAACCTAATTTGCATATTTTCATAGTAAATAATATCTATTGTATGAATATACCACAATCCATTAACCCCTTCTATGGTTGACATTTGGGTTGACTACAGTGGATTATAGTCTGAAAACGGAGAAGTTGTTGCATGTATAAAAGTTGATCAGTATTTTTTCCTGATTTTAAATGTATTATATATTAAGGTATATAAAAAATACAACAAATGAATATGAGGTAATGAATAAACTGAGGACAATACTTGTAGCACAGAGTCCAAGATACTATTATTCTTAATAGATGCTTATGTTATGTCCAATGGAAATTCAAGCATTCAACTCCATGACTGAAAATAGTGGAGGGTTCTGCTAACAGTTCATGTAAAAGTAAAGTGGCTCAACAAAAAAGATGCAGGTGAGGCCAAATGGAGTTAATTCCTGCCACTTCCATTGATATATATTCAGAAAGTAAATAAAGCAGTCTTCTCTTCTTTATCCTATCTAGGCTTGCTAATATCCCCAGTTCCGGGAGACAAATACTACAACAGTTGACTGCAAGAAAAGGCAGAAATTCTTCTTAGATTTCCAGCCTGGTTAGGAACCTTTTGGGTAAGGGGAAATAACTTAGTCAAATATAACCTGAAGCCAGTTTAAAAAGTTTCACATTCTTCCAGGTGGTTATTTGAAGATTCTGTGACAACTGGCCTCACCATGCAAGAGCAGAAAGGAAAATGAGATAGAATTAAAATAACTGAATATTGGTCTGCTCAATCTATGTCTGAACTCAATTCAACAAAATGCAATATTCACCTAGAAATATTATCTGATAGAGAAAAATTGTGAAACATTAAAAATTTAGCAAATTGAAGTGGAAGGATTATCTTGATTACCGTTAGTGAGTAGGCCTTTGGGAAAGTAGACTCTTTCTCTTTGTAAATCCATTGGAGTTATATCCCTGGTTTTACTCTGAAACACTTGTAAGAAGCTACAATGATACCTGAATTCTATCTTCTCTGAATTCATTAGATGAAGGATTTTACTAGGCAACGGAAGAATATGACCAAGAAGAAATTATCTGATAAGCCAATGTAAAATTTGGTGATTACAGTTAATAACACTGTAATATATCATTGAATTTTGCTAAAAGAGTAGAAGTGAAATGTTCTCATAAAAAAAGATAAATATGTGAGGTTATGAGTATGTTAATTAACTACATGGTGGGATCTTTTCACATTGTATACATATATTAAATGACCACAATGCATACTTTAAATATCTTGCAATTTTATTTGTCAGTTATACATCACTAACACTGAAAAAAAGAGAGAGATTTCCTTCAGGAAAGAGGGGCATTTTAAGCAATGTTATATAATGCCTTCAAACATTCTTGATTAATACCTCCTTAAAATACCAAGGAGGTAATTCTATGGGGACACATAAGTGCAATAATTATGCACTCAATGAGATGTTTCTACTAATAAATCCTGAAATTTCCTAGAGGGACGACATTATGAAATCCTAGATCTTTGCATTAGGGTACATAGTCTGTTGTCTAATATACAGTTAGCTAATAATAATGATGAACACACACACACACTATACTCACACAAATACAAACCCATATAAAAAGAGAAGTAAATAATACATTACTCCTAAGCTAATAACTTATTGACTGTTCAGAGCCAAGGGACAGGTCGATGTAAGAAACAGAGAGGAATTCTTTTGGTTCTTTCCACAAATAAATCATGGTATGAGGAAAGACACCCTGTAAAACATATATTAAGAAAAAAAAATCATTTACCAGACAACTTGGCCATAAATTTACTTGCCACTTTAATGGAACTAAATAGCCTGCTAAACTAACCCAAAGAAGGTGAATAAAATGAAAGACAGTCTTCTCTTTGGGACAAAAGCTATCTAATGCATTTTTATTATCTAGGATAATAATGTAGATGAAGAATAGCCAGATATCAAAACTATGCCTTCTAACGTTCCCAGCATAGACAGTAATGATGTATCATTCTCTCTCCAACATCATGCCCAGAATACTTTATTTTCCTGGCTTCTTGTTTGAATTGATTATTTGATCTACATGGTACTTCCCTCAGAGGTCACTGCCCAGAATCCAGAATTGTGTTTAAATAACCATGGCAAACTGTAATCATGAAACTAAGAAATGCTCCTGTGTTTCAATGTTACCTTTTATGAAGGTAGTCTAAGGCTCTTAGGCTTCTCTTGGTTGTGACAGTATCGCTGACTTTCCTTATTTTTCTTACTTATATCAGTAATGATTCATGGATATTTATTTTATATTATGCCAATAATTAAATAATACTTTATTAATTTTTTTCACAAATTGTTGAAGCTCTATAGCCAATAGATTCCTATGAATAACAATAATAATAAAAATAATAAAAACAAACCCTAGGTCACTGGTAGTTCATTTCTTTTTTTATTTTTAAAAAATTTTTTTAACATTTATTTATTTTTGAGACAGAGAGAGACAGAACATGAATGGGGGAGGGTCAGAGAGAGGGAGGGAGACACAGAATCAGAGGCAGGCTCCAGGCTGTGAGCCATCAGCCCAGAGCCCGACGCAGGGCTCGAACGCACAGACCCCAAGATCATGACCTGAGCTGAAGTCGGATGCTTAACCAACTGAGCCACCCAGATGGTGGCTACCCAGGTAGATCATTTCTTTAAAACACAGTTACCTTTGTTGGTTACTCTCAGTTCTAGGCATGAAAGCTAGTTTTAAAGAATGCAGTTCCTATAAATCTTCAAAGTCTAAATTAAGCAGTTCTTTCATCCTTTCTCTCAGTCATATCTTTTTCATCCCCTTTACCTTTCAACCTAAAGATGGAAATTACTGATCTTTAAAATTAGTCATCTCATTCCTAAACCCTGTCATCAGAATAATTTCAAAAGCATCAGGTGACAATTATAATGACCATTACCAATAGAAACTGTGATGACTGATATTATCATTTATTAGGCAACCTCAAAGGTCCAGAATGCTGAGGGTTCTTTTATTTATTTATTTATTTATTTATTTATTTATTTATTTGGTATTAGTTGTAGTCCTCTCAATAATTGTCATTAAAGATAGACTAGGTTGTGTAATGCAATAAAATTACCGAAGTATGAGAGGCTTAATGAAACAAAAGCTTATTGGGGCTCCTGGGTGGCTCAGTCGGTTAAGCGTCCAACTCTCTATTTCGGCTCAGGTCATGATCTCACGGTTCGTGAGTTTGAGCCCTGCATCAGGCTCTGTGCTACAGCACGGAGCCTGCTTGGGATCCTCTGTCTCTCTCTTTCTGCCTCTCTCTCTCAAAAATAAATAAATGTTAAAAAAATTTTTTAAAGAAACAAAAGATATTTTTTTTTTGCGTGTTCTATGTGTCTATTGACTGCTTGGGTTGACCTCTGTGTTGTCCTCTCTGGGACAAAGCTCCTCTCTGGAATAGTTACTCTGCACAACACTGTCATTATTACAGAGGGAAAGACAACTTCTGTGGATGTTTCCAACAATTAAATTCTACAGCCTAAGGGGAGAGATAATACTTGGCTTATAATTTTTGGCCAGCACTAGTCACCTGCCCAACCCCCCCCCCCCCAACCAGCCATATGAGGAAGTAAGATGATAGGAGAAAATGGATGTTCAGAAAAGTTTTGCTCAAGATCAAACATATAACAAATGCCAGGACCAAAGTAAACTCAGATCTTTCTCACTCCAAAGCAGGTTTATTCACATTCAACCATGCTAATTCATACAGTTCTAGTAACATGAGGTCATGGTGCCAGAATCTAAATCAGATTTACCTAGAATATAAAATAATCTACTCATCAATTAAATATTTTAAACCCGATACGTGGATAAATAATTCTTCAAAATTGTGTTCACCTTACTCTGCATTGGTAACAGTTTATAAATACGCACAAATATTTAATGGTTATGAGCCACCCCCTTAAGATTAATGAACATGAAACTCCTTATTTTAATCATCCCATTTAACTTCCCTAAAGGAAAAAGCAAGTATCAGTAGAATATATGTATTCCTTTCATTAGTTCCCAGACCTACTCTAGCTTTCTATAAATATAATGAAATACCATATGATTATAATATTACTTTAAATATATATTAAAATCCAGTAAAATTATTTATACATGGAGATAATGATAATGATAGATGATAGAGCAATAGACAGATAATGTTTTAATTGAATAACACTACATTTTATTTTATTTTTGTAAGTTTATTTATTTATTTTAAAAGAACAGGGAGGGGCAGAGAGAGTGGGAGAGAGAGTATCCCAAGCAGCTCCACACTCTCAGTGAGGGGCCTGATGTGGGGCTCCATCCCACAAACCATGACATCATGACCTGAGCCAAAACCAAGAGTCAGATGCTTTAACTGACTGAGACACCCAGGAACCCCTCATTGAATAACCCTACATTTTAAAATGGATAGATTGTGCTTATTTTCAGAACTCTAGGTCAGGTTATAACCCCAGTTTCTGCACTTAGCCTAAATGGAGAATTTAAGGGATTAAATCTCTGAAGGTAAATGAACCAGGATATCTATTCTAACAAAAGCTACCATTATATTCCTTGGGGCTCAAACATGTTATATACTTGGAACAAGATATTCAGATAGACAAATGGATGATACATCTAAAATGCTGGAATTAATCCTTAGATGAATATTGGTACCATTATTTTGGTGGCTTTTTAGAGTAGACTCAGTATCCTGATGTGCCAATACTATCTATGTGTGTATATTTCTCAGAAATAAAAATCGGTAATGCTTGGGGCAACAAGTTAGAGAATCTTACTTCCAGCTACTTAAAAAAAAATCAGGCTTGACTTTCTCAAAGGACCATGAGTCCAGAAAAGAGATGTTCCTGGATTTGGCAAGGCTTCTCTCTAGGAGCTGGTGGTCTTTCCTTGATGCTTGTAACAAGGATGCCATGGCTCCAATCATCCACTGTTAATATCAAGGATCATGAGATAATGACATGACCAATTATTTCTCTCTTTTAAACTTTTTTTCGGGAAAGTAAAGCCTTCTCAAAGCCACCCCCAATTTCCTAAGGGAAAA